>NC_071672.1:1997500-2045000 GCF_028554725.1 Zeugodacus cucurbitae | reverse complement strand
GTATTATTTATTGCGGTCTTATTCGGACTTTGAGATTTTATCTTATCGTGAGAAAGAATTTTCGTTCTCTATACATATATAATATAATTATTAATGTAAGGACGATGTTTCTTCTTGTATTTGTTAAACTTTCAAATAATATCATTTTTTATACATTTTACTTTATTTCAATGCACATAGTGTATATATCTTTTTTTAAGAGTATATACGTTTTTCTTTTGATTTGAAATTAATAATTTCAATTCAATTATTTTTCATTTTATTTCATATATGATATGAAAGTATTCGAGCGTAATAATATAAATATTTAACTTTATTGAATTTTATTCTTTACCCACATATATTTTATGTGAATAGAAGAACAAACCCCAAAAAAAGTTAAATTAAAAAAAAAACGACTACATTATGTTAGGTATAGAAGAATAATCTCAATTAATAACATTTCATTATCAACAAAATTATTTCTATTTAAACCAACTGTAGCAAACCAGGAATAAATTTTTTTGCTCTCATTTATATATTACACTTAAATACTTTTATATTTATATGAAAATAATTTTCATATAAGTACTAAGTATGCAATTTCATACAAGTATTAAAATTTTCATACAAGTACTAATGTCAAAGTTTCATACAACATATATTTTTAAATTCATATATACACAAGTAATTTATATCATTTTCTACGAGCATTATGCTTATAAGAAATATTACAACATCAAAAATAGCTTAACATTTATTTTTTTTTAAATTTTTTGTACTTATATGAAAATTAGTATCTATATGAAAATTAATTAGTGTTTATATGAAATTTATTAAGTATTTATATGAAAATTAATTAGTATTTATATGAAAATTAATTACTTGTATGAATTCATACAATTAGTATTTATATGAAAATTAATTTGTACTTATATGAAAATTATTTACTTGTATGAATTCATAAACTTAGTATCTATATGAAAATTATTTAGCATTTATATGAAAATTGTTTACTTGTATGAATTCATAAACTTAGTATCTATATGAAAATTATTTAGTATTTCTATGAAAATTTTTTACTTGTATGAATTCATAAACTTAGTACCTATATGAAAATTATTTAGTATTTATATGAAAATTATTTAGTATTTATATGAAAATTATTTGGTATTTATATGAAAATTTTTAACTTGTATGAATTCATAAACTTAGTATCTATATGAAAATTATTTAGTCTTTATATGAAAATTGTTTACTTGTATGAATTCATAAACTAAGTATCTATATGAAAATTATTTAGTATTTATATGAAAATTATTTACTTGTATGAATTCATAAACTTTGTACCTATATGAAAATTATTTAGTATCTATATGAAAATTATTTAGTATTTATATGAAAATTTTTAACTTGTACGAATTCATAAACTTAGTATCTATATGAAAATTAATTAGTATTTATATGAAAATTAATTACTTGTTTGAATTCATACAATTAGTATTTATATGAAAATTAATTAGTACTTATATGAAAATTATTTACTTGTATGAATTCATAAACTTAGTATCTATATGAAAATTATTTAGCATTTATAGGAAAATTGTTTACTTGTATGAATTCATAAACTTAGTATCTATATGAAAATTATTTAGTATTTCTATGAAAATTTTTTACTTGTATGAATTCATAAACTTAGTACCTATATGAAAATTATTTAGTATCTATATGAAAATTATTTAGTATTTATATGAAAATTATTTAGTATTTATATGAAAATTTTTAACTTGTATGAATTCATAAACTTAGATTCTATATGAAAATTATTTAGTATTTATATGACAATTTTTTACTTGTATGAATTCATAAACTTAGTATCAATATGAAAATTATTTAGTATTTAAATGAAAATTTTTTACTTGTATGAATTCATAAACTTAGTATCTATATGAAAATTATTTAGTATTTATATGAAAATTATTTACTTGTATGAATTCTTAAACTTAGTACCTATATGAAAATTATTTAGTATCTATATGAAAATTATTTAGTATTTATATGAAAATTTTTAACTTGTATGAATTCATAATCTTAGTATCTATATGAAAATTATTTAGTATTTATATGAAAATTGTTAACTTGTATGAATTCATAAACTTAGTATCTATATGAAAATTATTTAGTATTTATATGAAAATTTTTAACTTGTATGAATTCATAAACTTAGTATCTATATGAAAATTATTTAGTATCTATATGAAAATTATTTAGTATTTATATGATAATTTTTAACTTGTATGAATTCATAAACTTAGTACCTATATGAAAATTATTTAGTATCTATATGAAAATTATTTAGTATTTATATGAAAATTATTTAGTATTTATATGAAAATTTTTAACTTGTATGAATTCATAAACTTAGTATCTATATGAAAATTAATTAGTATTTATATGAAAATTTTTTACTTGTATGAATTAATAAACTTAGTACCTATATGAAAATTATTTAGTATTTATATGAAAATTATTTAGTATTTATATGAAAATTTTTAACTTGTATGAATTCATAAACTTAGTATCTATATGAAAATTATTTACTTGTATGAATTCATAAACTTAGTATCTATATGAAAATTATTTAGCATTTATATGAAAATTGTTTACATGTATAAATTCATAAACTTAGTATCTATATGAAAATTATTTAGTATTTCTATGAAAATTTTTTACTTGTATGAATTCATAAACTTAGTACCTATATGAAAATTATTTAGTATCTATATGAAAATTATTTAGTATCTATATGAAAATTATTAAGTATTTATATGAAAATTATTTACTTGTATGAATTCATAAACTTAGTACCTATATGAAAAATATTTAGTATCTATATGAAAATTATTTAGTATTTATATGGAAATTTTTAACTTGTATGAATTCATAAACTTAGTATCTATATGAAAATTATTTAGTATTTATATGAAAATTGTTAACTTGTATGAATTCATAAACTTAGTATCTATGTGAAAATTATTTAGTATTTATATGAAAATTTTTAACTTGTATGAATTCATAAACTTAGTATCTATATGAAAATTATTTAGTATTTATATGAAAATTTTTAACTTGTATGAATTCATAAACTTAGTATCTATATGAAAATTATTTAGTATCTATATGAAAATTATTTAGTATTTATATGAAAATTATTTAGTATTTATATGAAAATTTTTAACTTGTATGAATTCATAAACTTAGTATCTATATGAAAATTATTTAGTATATATATGAAAATTTTTACTAGTATGAATTAATAAACTTAGTACCTATATGAAAATTATTTAGTATTTATATGAAAATTATTTAGTATTTATATGAAAATTTTTAACTTGTATAAATTCATAAACTTAGTATCTATATGAAAATTATTTACTTGTATGAATTCATAAACTTAGTACCTATATGAAAACTATTTAGTATTTATATGAAAATTATTTAGTATTTATATGAAAATTATTTAGTATTTATATGAAAATTTTTAACTTGTATGCATTCATAAACTTAGTATCTATATGAAAATTATTTAGTATTTCTATGAAAATTTTTTACTTGTATGAATTCATAAATTTAGTACCTATATGAAAATTATTTAGTATCTATATGAAAATTATTTAGTATTTATATGAAAATTATTTAGTATTTATATGAATATTTTTTACTTGTATGAATTCATAAACTTAGTATCTATATGAAAATTATTTAGTATTTATATGAAAATTGTTTACTTGTATGAATTCATAAACTTAGTATCTATATGAAAATTATTTAGTATTTCTATGAAAATTTTTTACTTGTATGAATTCATAAACTTAGTACCTATATGAAAATTATTTATTATCTATATGAAAATTATTTAGTATTTATATGAAAATTATTTAGTATTTATATGAAAATTATTTAGTATTTATATGAATATTTTTTACTTGTATGAATTCATAAACTTAGTATGTATGTGCTTTGCGTTGCAACCGTTTAGCCGGTTATAGCCGAATCGACGATAGTGCGCCACCTCTCTCTCTCCTTCGCAGATCGGCGCCAGTTGGAGATCCCAAGCTTAACCAGGTCGCTCTCCACCTGGTCCCTCCAACGGAGTGGAGGCCTTCCCCTTCCTCGGCTTCCTCCGGCGGGTCGAACACTTTCAGTGCTGGAGTGTTTTCGTCCATTCGGACAACATGACCTAGCCAGCGTAGCCGCTGTCTTTTTATTCGCTGAACTATGTCAATGTCGTCGTATAACTCGTACAGCTCATCGTTCCATCGTCTGCGGTATTCGCCGTTGCCAATGTTCTGAGGACCATAAATCTTGCGCAAAATTTTCCTCTCGAAAACTCCTAGTGTCGTCTCATCTGATGTTGACATCGTCCAAGCTTCTGCACCGTAGAGCAGGACGGGAATGATAAGCGACTTGTAGAGCTTGATTTTGGTTCGTCGAGAGAGGACTTTACTGTTCAATTGCCTACTCAGTCCAAAGTAGCACCTGTTGGCAAGAGTTATTCTGCGCTGGATTTCGAGGCTGACATTGTTCGTGTTGTTGATGCTGGTTCCCAGGTATACGAAATTATCTACGACCTCGAAGTTATGACTGTCAACAGTGACGTGGGAGCCAAGACGCGAATGCGCCGACTGTTTGCTTGATGACAGGAGATATTTCGTCTTGTCCTCATTCACCTCCAGACCCATTCGCTTCGCCTCCTTATCCATGCGGGAAAAAGCAGAACAAACGGCGCGGTTGTTGCTTCCGATGATATCAATATCATCGGCGTACGCCAGGAGCTGTACACTCTTGTAGAAGATTGTACCTTCTCGGTTTAGTTCTGCAGCTCTTATAATTTTTTCCAGCATCAGGTTAAAGAAGTCGCACGATAGTGAGTCACCTTGTCTGAAACCTCGTTTGGTATCGAACGGCTCGGAGAGGTCCTTCCCAATCATGACGGAGCTTTTGGTGTTGCTCAGCGTCAATTTACACAGCCGTATTAGTTTTGCGGGGATACCAAATTCAGACATCGCGGCGTAAAGGCAGCTCCTTTTCGTGCTGTCGAAAGCAGCTTTAAAATCGACAAAAAGGTGGTGTGTGTCGATCCTCTTTTCACGGGTCTTCTCCAAAATTTGGCGCATGGTGAATATCTGGTCAGTTGTCGATTTTCCAGGTCTAAAGCCACACTGATAAGGTCCAATCAGTTTGTTGACGGTGGGCTTTAGTCTTTCACACAGTACGCTCGATAGAACCTTGTATGCGATATTTAGGAGGCTGATCCCACGGTAATTGGCGCAGATTGTGGGATCTCCCTTTTTATGGATTGGGCAGAGCACACTAAGATTCCAATCGTCAGGCATGCTTTCTTCCGACCATATTCTGCAAAGAAGCTGATGCATGCACCTTATCAGTTCTTCGCCGCCGTATTTGAATAGTTCTGCCGGTAATCTATCGGCCCCCGCTGTTTTGTTGTTCTTCAAGCGGGTAATTGCTATTCGAATTTCTTCATGGTCGGGTAATGGAACATCTGTTCCATCGTCATCGATTGGGGGATCGGGTTCGCCATCTCCTGGTGTTGTACTCTCACTGCCATTCAGCAGGTCGGAGAAGTGTTCCCTCCATAATCCCAGTATGCCCTGGACATCGGTTACCAGATTACCACCTTGGTCTCTACATGAGGATGCTCCGGTCTTGAAACCTTCGTTAAGTCGCTTCATTTTTTCATAAAATTTTCGAGCATTACCTCTGTCTGCCAGCTTCTCAAGCTCTTCGTACTCACGCATTTCGGCCTCTTTCTTTTTTTGTCTGCAGATGCGTCTCGCTTCCCTCTTCAGCTCTCGGTATCTATCCCATCCCGCACGTGTTGTGGTCGTTTGCAACGTTACGAGGTAGGCAGTCTGTTTTCTCTCCGCTGCGAGACGGCACTCCTCATCGTACCAGCTTGTTTTTTGTCGTTGCCGAAAACCAATTGTTTCGGCTGCAGCGGTACGCAGTGAGTTTGAGATGCCGTTCCACAGTTCCCTTATACCGAGATGCTGATGAGTGCTCTCAGAGAGCAGGAGTGCAAGTCGAGTAGAGTATTTCGTGGCTGTCTGTTGCGATTGTCGATCAGCCTCAGGCCGTTTGGCGATGTTTCGTCATGGAGGCTGAAATTTCCGACTGTTGTGCCAAAGACACCTTCTTTACCCACCCTGGCGTTAAAATCGCCAAGCACGACTTTTACATCGTGGCGGGGGCAGCGCTCATAGGTACGTTCTAGGCGCTCATAGAAAGCATCTTTGGTCACATCGTCCTTCTCTTCCGTTGGGGCGTGGGCGCAAATCAGCGATATGTTGAAGAACCTCGCTTTGATGCGGATTGTGGCTAGACGTTCATCCACCGGGGTGAATGCCAGGACTCTGCGACGGAGTCTCTCTCCCACCACAAATCCAACACCAAATTTGCGCTCCTTTATATGGCCGCTGTAGTAGATGTCACAAGGACCCACCTTCTTCCGTCCTTGTCCCGTCCATCGCACTTCTTGGATGGCGGTGATGTCAGCCTTGAGTCGTATGAGGACATCAACCAGCTGGGCAGAGGCACCTTCCCAATTAAGGGTCCGGACATTCCAGGTGCATGCCCTTATATCATTGTCCTTAGAACGTTTGCAGGGGTCATCATCAAAAAGGGGGGTGTCTCATCCGAGGCTTTCGTAGATTTTTCATTGGGGGGTGTTTTTATGTGGTGGGTCCCAAGCCCTACGCACAACCGCATAAGCGGGCTTGGCCTTTTCACTTTAGCTCGCCTTCAAACGGATGTCTGTTGGCTACCCAGAGGATACTTGGTCTAAAACCGGAACCCTGTGAACCATGTGGAGAAGAATCGTTTCTGGCCACTCCCAAGTGAATGACAATCAAAAACTTTCCTCACTTGCGTGAACTTCTACACATGATCCCATCCTCCTAGTATCTATATGAAAATTATTTAGTATTTACATGAAAATTTTTTACTTGTATGAATTCATAAACTTAGTATCTATATGAAAATTATTTAGTATTTATATGAAAATTATTTAGTATTTATATGAAAATTTTTAACTTGTATGAATTCATAAACTTAGTATCCATATGAAAATTATTTAGTATTTATATGAAAATTTTTTACTTGTATGAATTCATAAACTTAGTATCTATATGAAAATTATTTACTTGTATGAATTCATAAACTTAGTACCTATATGAAAACTATTTAGTATCTATATGAAAATTATTTAGTATTTATATGAAAATTTTTAACTTGTATGAATTCATAAACTTAGTATCTATATGAAAATTAATTAGTATTTATATGAAAATTAATTACTTGTATGAATTCATACAATTAGTATTTATATGAAAATTAATTAGTACTTATATGAAAATTATTTAGTTGTATGAATTCATAAACTTAGTATCTATATGAAAATTATTTAGCATTTATATGAAAATTGTTTACTTGTATGAATTCATAAACTTAGTATCTATATGAAAATTATTTAGCATTTATATGAAAATTGTTTACTTGTATGAATTCATAAACTTAGTATCTATATGAAAATTATTTAGTATTTCTATGAAAATTTTTTACTTGTATGAATTCATAAACTTAGTACATATATGAAAATTATTTAGTATCTATATGAAAATTATTTAGTATTTATATGAAAATTATTTGGTATTTATATGAAAATTTTTAACTTGTATGAATTCATAAACTTAGTATCTATATGAAAATTTTTTACTTGTATGAATTCATAAACTTAGTATCTATATGAAAATTATTTAGTATTTATATGAAAATTATTTACTTGTATGAATTCATAAATTTAGTACCTATATGAAAATTATTTAGTATATATATGAAAATTATTTAGTATTTATATGAAAATTTTTAACTTGTATGAATTCATAAACTTAGTATCTATATGAAAATTATTTAGTATTTATATGAAAATTGTTAACTTGTATGAATTCATAAACTTAGTATCTATATGAAAATTATTTAGTATTTATATGAAAATTTTTAACTTGTATGAATTCATAAACTTAGTATCTATATGAAAATTATTTAGTATTTATATGAAAATTATTTACTTGTATGAATTCATAAACTTAGTACCTATATGAAAATTATTTAGCATCTATATGAAAATTATTTAGTATTTATATGAAAATTATTTAGTATTTCTATGAAAATTATTTACTTGTATGAATTTATACAATAAGTATTTATATGAAAATTATTTACTTGTATGAATTCATACAATTAGTATCTATATGAAAATTAATTAGTACTTATATGCAAATATATCACCATGTGGTTTCGGCTCTTCGCAGATAGGGACAATTGTGGATTTGTTTTAACGTATGTACCTGCCTGTGAAGGCCTTACCATACGTGTATTCAAAAACACAAATGGATTAATACAATGCGTCAATCAGCGCCCTGTATTGTAGCTATGCACACTTCCAGTACCAATTGGCGTGTGGTATGGACACACTTATGCCACCTTGGTAGGGCCGAGGCCCATCTAAAACCTCTGCCGTACTTTGGGTCCGGCACCCGGTTGGTTGCAACTCCACACCGAGAAGCCAAAGGCCCTCTGCCTGCATTTAGGTTTAGAAACCACAGCCACCACGATACTCCCCGAAGGGCCGTAACCCAACGAGCAGGCGGAAACCGAAGCCTCCTGGGCTCCTGCTCCCCGTGGCACCGAGTTTAAGTCTCTGGTAAGACTTTGTAGCCGAAGCTACTTCCAGTTGAGCCTTTCCATACTGCTCTGCACTGGTAGGCAATTGTGGCTTGAACACAATTGCCCTTTTTGAAAGGAGTGACCAATTCCTTTTTGGAAAAAGCTATATCAAAAAGATAACATAATTCCGTTCAAGCCATGAAATATATTATCTAGCACGGATGGATAACAGCCTGAGTATCAGCCATTAGCATCAGCCTGTTATCTATTTGTGCATGTTTGGATTTTAGTCGCCTCTTACGACAGGCATGCCTTACCTCAGCAATATTCTTTACCCAAACCCGCAGGGTAATAGATAGGGACATCTAAAGCCAATATTATACACAATACACACACCATTCACACAAAGAAACTATACTTAGTTTCCAGCTAATTGTCTTCGCCGCTTAAACACCTCACGCGCAAACACACCAAATAATTCTAATCGTTCGGCATCCCAACTAGTGGAGATCATACCACTAACATCTAACCGTCCATCAGTCCAACTAATCCCCATACCCCCAAGGTCCCTAATGTCCGAGTACATCGGGCATTCAGCA
The DNA here is from genome assembly GCF_028554725.1 of Zeugodacus cucurbitae. Lineage (NCBI taxonomy): Eukaryota > Metazoa > Arthropoda > Insecta > Diptera > Tephritidae > Zeugodacus > Zeugodacus cucurbitae. The sequence goes on along the minus strand of NC_071672.1, from coordinate 2,035,677 downwards.
ATAACATGCACCCAATCCTCAACACGCGCCCCACATATACATTCCATTCCATCAGAGAGGTGCCTCTGATGCAAAAAAGCATTCAAAGGCCCATGCCCCGTAAGTAGGAAACCCAGACTCAGACAGAATCTGAAATCTGGGTTTTCCCCACAAACCCAACATCCCGAATGTACTCATAAGTCACACTACCGTTAGGACTATTATCCCAACGGTCTTGCCACCTACTTCTAACCCTGTCATCTAGAAGCCTCTTGCTTCCTAGATATCCCAACCTCTCCACATCATCGTCAGAAATCCATTCATTCCGCAGAAATAACACACTCAAACCCCTCCTCAACCTGAAAGAAACAGCACGCTGTAAAACAATCAGGTCAAGAGGGGGCACACCCAATAAAACCTGCAACGCGTCCGTAGAAACGGTGCGACATACAGGCAAACAGGCAAGCATCATGCAACGCTGTATAGAAAGAAGTTTTCGACGACCCGAAACCATCGTAGCCACCTTCCACCATATAGGAGATCCATAAGTGGCACAGGCCACAAACAAACCTCGATATATGGAGCGAACAGCACGACGCCCGAGACCCCAATCACTCCGTAAAACGCACCTGACACTACCAACAATCGCCTGCAGCCGCCGCTTCACATTCACTAAGTGTGGAGTAAAACACATTCTTTCACTCATGGTCAACCCCAGATATTTGACTTGCGTCACATACCTGATGCTGACCCCATTCACACGGACAACCGGTGGACGCCCCGGTGACAGTCAACCCTTTAAGAGCATTGTCACCGTTTTATCCATCGATATGTCAACCCCCACACCCACACCCCAATTATGAGGAATCTCCAACAATTGCCCTCCTACCCTTTCAATCTCAGACCTCGAACAGCCTTCGACCAAAAGAAGTAGGTCATCCGCATACGCACAACACCTGCAGAGTGGTTCGAGCTGCCCAAGCAATGAGTCCATCATGAGGTTCCAAATATATGGACCACAGATGGATCCCTGCGGGCAGCCACGAACCACTCCAATCTCCACACACCCGTTCATACCAACGATAGAGGCTTTCCTGTCCGAAAAGAAGCTCCGCCAGAGGCTAATTTCCGAACAGTTAAGTTCCTCTAGCCGTTGAATCACTCGATCCCAGATTAGGTAATCAAACGCCCCCTTGAAGTCAACAAATATGCAAAGGACATATTTGTTGGTATTCTCCCTCACAGCATTCTGAACATACATCCAGGCATCTTCTACACTGCGTCCTTTCCTGAACCCATACTGCCTATTCGACCTCAAATCCCGCGTTAGCTCCTGAAGCCGTTCCACCATAACTCTTTCCAGCACTTTTCCAAGCACTGGAAGGAGACTTATGCCCCGATAAGAACGAGGATCACTCCTGATCTTATCAGGAGACTTCAGGAGACTAACAACCCTGGCACTTTTCCACTCACGTGGAAAATATCCCTCACAAATGCAGTTATCATAAACGACCTCCAAGTATTCCGGAATGAACTTCCACAAGCATTTGCACATCTCTACGTTGAGACCATCAAAACCTGGAGACCGTTTAGACCTGACCAGGCCAAAGGCATATCCCAGCTCCCCATCATCTAATGGAGGAACAGGTACCTCATGTGCATGGGGTGCCTGAACCTCAGCCCTGGGAAAGAACGCTCCTAACAGAAGCCCAGCACACTCTCTCCACGTTGATAACACAGTGTCACCAACACGAAGAGAGGTGATATCCTCCCTCTTACGACCCCTGCAGATCTTATAGACCTGACCCCAGGGGTCATCCCTATTGTCATTCACAAAACTCCTCCACTCTTCTTTTTTAATTTTCACAATCATATCTTTATATTCATTCATCGCACAACTAAAATCATACCTAATCTGGGACAGCCTATCAGAATTGAACCGCCGAGCACGTTGAAACTTTCGTCTCAACCGCCGGACAGTCCTCCTCTTCACGGTTAACTCATGCGTCCACCACTAAATTTTTTTCTAACCCTAAAACTTCCACACTTCCTGAACAATCTGTCATTCACACCCCACACCAACTCACACAGCCGAGCAATTTGCTCATCCACCTCCAGATCATCAAACACTAAGCGGTATTTCTAACACCGCTTCCCTTACACTCTGTCCATATCGGTTCCAGTCAATACCAGAGGTACGCCATCGCCGCAATGGACTCACACACACCAAAGAAGGGGAACGAGGAGCAACCACAATTTGGATCAAATTATGATCACTCAGACCCCACCCTCCTCTAACCTCCCACTTAAAATCAAACACTCTACTTGCTGCCTCATTCATAAGCGTCATGTCAATATCACTCACACCCCTAGGCCCATCAAACGTATACCACTCACTCGGCTCATTCAGAATGTGAAGGCCCTTAGCCAACACCCATTCAATCATTACCTCGCCTCGAACGTGGCTTTGATATCCAGACGAATGTCTGGATACCTTACTAAACCACATCGAGGACGAGGCATTCGCATCCAACCCTAGGACTAATGGGCTACCACTCGCCAGAAGTAGTAACTTATCCATATAGCCCAGGTAGGGCTCTAGGGGCTCGCTAAATTTGCAATACAAACTAGCGACAATTATTCTACCGAACTCCCCCTCTATAGACACACACACCCCCTGTTGTGACGAATCCAAGACTACACAATCGTAGCCGGAATCATTCACAACTATTGCAGCATTAACCCCAAGGTACGTAAAGACCCTAAAACCTCCAGGAAGACCCCGAACCACACCATTGGTGGCGTAAGGCTCCTGAAGTAAGGCAATGCCACACCCCCCCTCAATCATACAACCCTCCAACTCACACATAACGGCATACGACCCCTGACAATTAAGTTGAAAAATCTCCCCCATCAGTGTCTGGAGAGGGCACGCTCAACAACGCCACAGTAAATCGGGCAGACAGCTGACATCATAAGATGCCCAGCTGGCCTACCCTTAAATGCACAGTTGCGACAATGGGGGGCATTGCCACAACCGGCAGCTCTATGTCCTTCTTGACCGCACCGCCTACAAACATCTGATTTGGCCCTACACTCAGCCACTCTATGGTCAAAACCCATACACCGGAAGCAGCCAGCAACTGGGTATCCGGTCGAACCCTGAAGGAGAACCACTTTATGTAGCACCTTCCCGCCTCCAAAAGGGCGGACATTAATTTGTCCGACCCCTCAAGGACAACGTTGGTGCTACCATCAGCAGCCACCTTCCAGGGCCGACTGACCATCCGCACATCTGACTGTCGTGCCTCAGGGCTGATGTCCTGAAGGTTCAACCGAAAGAGCTCCTCCATGAAGTCATCATGGGAGATTTCGGTGTGAACCCCCTGCACCACAACCCGCGGACCGCGGACAACTTCCGGTTCACACTCACTTCCAACCCCACCTCCCCGAACTTGGCATTATTCGCCACCTTTTCCCTCTCTAAAACAGAGGGGGTGCGAATAACCACCCCACCACCCTTAATCGGCTTCACCTCGTGTACACGCACTCCGAGGGAAGGTCCCACCTCTTTCACGACCTCCTTAATCACCTCTTTAGAGGAGGTGGTCGGGGCCTTGCTTCTCACCACCACCGACCAAGTCTCAACCGGCTTCGGCAATGCCGGAGCAATCGCCTCCAACACAGGCGCTGGAGGCGCACGCACCGACTCAGCCGGAGCCAAACCCACAACCGACCTCTTCGATTGGGGAATAGATCCCCCACAACCCCCCCTGAGAGCATCAACCTGACCGCGAAGATGGGCATTCTCGGTTACTACCGTCATCAGGAGCGCCTCGTACTTCGAGGCAAACTCCATCAGCCTCTTCGCGGTAGTGACCTCAAAGTCTTTAACCCCAAACACCAATGCGTTTAATTCCGCCGTCACTGCCTTCATGGCAGCAACATGGCTGATAGCGCCTCCCCCAACCACACCACCATTTTCTCCACCCTCCTTAACAGCACTAACAGGACACTCCTTTGCAGAAGTACCCTTAATGCGCTTCTTCCCCTTAATCCTCACTACACCTCCACGCTTGCTAACAATAGGGTGGACAACCACTTCTTCAGCGGTGTCACCCATATCAGCACAACTACTCCCATCCCCTAACATCACCAACGATGGCGATCCTATTATAACCTTCCTACGCGGCGGGGACCCAACCGAAGGTCCAGTACCTTCATCAGCCGACGAGGTCTCCACTGCTAACGCTAGCTCTTTCCCCTCATTCCCAGCAGGGGGCTTAGCCCTTCTCCTCCGTGAGGGAAGCATTTCTACTTCCGGCCACTCGACCAGACAAGACTTGGAACAGCTGCTCTCAAGACACGTGTGACTGAACGCACTGAAGGAACTAACTATAAGAATAGATTCGTCCAGTAGCTGCTACCACCTAAGCAGTCGATTATTGCGATATCGCAAGGGCACAACCCACAACTCCAGCCAACGGTCTGAAACTGGTCACCCAATAAACCGCCGGACAGAACAAAGTCCCCGTAACGGCTCCAAGCCAACCGATGTGGAGCTGAACCAAATCGCTCTGTAGGTCTAAGGTTAACAGCTACGAACGCAGTCTAAACAAAAATCAGCACCTTCAACACTCGGACAGACACCGGTACCCTTTGAGCAAAACCTGCCCAATCCCCCCGGAAACAAGTGGCGACTCAGGACCAGACACTCAACACAACACTCACTGGCAGAAAAACCAAAAAAGCAGAAAAACAACAAACACAGAAAGCACTGAGACTCTATGAGAGTCAGCACCCACGCTAACAATGTGGGTAAACCACGTAAACACCAAAAGGTACTACCTAACACGCGCCTACACACAAAAACTACTGTGCTCAAAAACACCTGTGCTCGAAAACACCTGTGCTCGAAAACACCTATGCTCAAAAACACCTGAGCACGAAATCACCTGTGCTCAAAAAACAACAAACGAAAAACAAATTACGTCACACAAAAAACACTTGCTCAAACAAATTTTCTTTTCACAAAAACAAATTCAAATTTCCAAAAATACTCTCAACTACACGTATATAAATAAACACCTGCCGCAATGTAAAAATTTTCAAAAGCCAGCTATGATATGCACACACAAACTAACAAATGAGAAAATATACATACAATTGTATATATATTCAAACACTTGCAGTAATGTAAAAATACACAGGCCAACTACAGAAAAAGTATACACGTACTGACAAACTTTATCTACACATACAATCGAACATATATTGAAAATGAAAATTTTTTATGAAAAACACACATATATACACACACGTATATATTAATATACTAATGCGTAAATATGTATGCGAATGCGCTAAAAAACTACCACAAATCACAAACTAATACACAAATACTCAAGATGAATGTACTTACATCCAATGCTGAGGGCTCCCACACAAAAAACACCAATTCACAAAAAAAATTCACGACACAGAAACGCACAGAAACGAACACACGTCTGAACAATCTGAAATTCTACAATCGAATAGCAGATAGGGACAACGTCCGGTGGGATTAACGTGGGTACCTGCCGACGACGGCCTTACTCCACGGTGCTCAAAAGCACAGCGGATCAAATCAATGCGATGATCAGCGCCCCGAAAATGCAATGCATTATTCGGTACCAATTGGCGTGTGGAATGGACACACTAACCACCTTGGTGGGGTTCGAGGCCTATCTAAAACCTCTGCCGTACTTTGAGTCCGGCACCCGGTTGCAATGCAACTCCACATTGAGTGACCAAAGTCACTCTCCCCGCATTTGGGTATTGAACCACAACCACCACGATACCCCCGAGGGGCAAGTCCGCATGAGCAGGTTGGAGCGAACTCCAAGGGCCCCTGCTCCCCGTGGTACCAGAATTAAGTCTCCGGTCAGACCTCGTAGCCGAAACTAATACCAGTTGAGCTTCCATACAGCTCTGGACTGGTGACCAGGGATTGAATCCCATTCTCTCATCCAATTCATACACCTTTCATACTAGAAGCTAACCCCGGTCTTCAGCCAATTGTCTTCACCGCCTGAACAACACGCGCGCAAATCTTTCAAACGACCCTAAATGTTCGGCATTCCGACTAGTGGAGATCACACCACTAACATCTAACCGTCCATCAGTCCAACTAATCCCCATACCCCCAAGGTAACTAATGTCTGAGTACATCGGGCATTCCGCTACAACAACATTCCGCTTAATGCAAGAATGCATTAAGAGGCCCATGCCCCGTAAGCATGAAACCCAGACTTAGACAGAATCTGAATCCCAGAAGTACTCATAACTCACCCGACCATTGAGACTACTGTCCCAACGGTCTTGCCACCTACACCTGATCCTATCATCTAGAAGCCTCTTGCTCCCTAGATATCCCTCCCTCTCCACATCATCATCGGAAATCAAATCATTCCGCAGCAATGACACACTCAGACCCCTTCTTAACCTGAATGATACAGCACGCTGTATGACAACCAGGTCAAGAGGGGGCGCACCTAGCAACACCTGCAGCGCATCCGTAGAAACGGTGCGACATACAGGCAGACAGGCGAGCATCACGCAACGCTGGACGGAGAGGAGCTTTCGGCGACCGAAGACCGTCGTGGCAGTTCGCCACCATACAGCAGCTCCATAAGTGGCACAGGCCACAAACAAGCCGCGGTATATGGTGCGAACAGCACGACGTCCGAGGCCCCAATCACTCCGTAAAACGCGCATAACCTTACCTACGACCGCCTGCAGTCGCACCTTCACACTCACCATGTGTGGAGTAAAACACATTCTTTCACTCATGGTCAACCCCAGGTACTTGATTTGCGTCACTTACCTGATGCCGACCCCATTCACTCGGACAACCGGTGGACGCCCCGGTGACAGTCTGCCTTTTAAAAGCATTGTCACTGTTTTGTCCATAGAGATGTCTACACCCACACTTATCCCCCAGTTGTGGACAATTTCTAAAAATTGTCCTCCCACCCGATCCAACTCACGCCTTGAACGACCTTCAACAAGGAGAAGAAGGTCGTCCGCATACGCACAACACTTACAGAGTGGTTCGAGCTGCCCAAGCAGAGAGTCCATCATGAGGTTCCATATATATGGACCACAGATGGATCCCTGTGGACAGCCACGAGGCACTCCAATCTCCACACTCCCATTCATTCCTACGATAGAGGCTTTTCTGTCCGAAAAGTAGCTTCGCCAGAGACTAATTTCCGGACAGCCAAGTTCCTCTAGCCGTTCTATCACTCGATCCCAGATCAGATAATCGAATGCCCCCTTGAAGTCAACAAATATGCCGAGGACATACTTGTTGACATTCTCCCTAACAACATTCTGCACATACATCCACGCATCTTCCACACTGCGTCCTTTCCTGAACCCATACTGCCTATCCGACCACAGACCCCGCGTTAGCTCCTGAAGTCGTTCCACCATAACCCTCTCCAGTACTTTTCCAAGCACCGGAATAAGGCTGATGCCCCGATAAGATCGTGGATCACTCCTAATCTTATCAGGTGACTTCAGGAGAGGAACAACCCTGGCACTTTTCCACTCACGTGGAAAATATCCCTCCCACACGCACTTGTTATAAATGGCCTCCAAGTATTCCGGAATGAACTTCCACAAGCTTTTGCACATCTCTCCGTTCAAACCATCAAAACCTGGGGACCGTTTAGACCTAACCAGGCCAAACGCGTATCCCAACTCCTCATCTTCTAGTGGAGGAACAGGTACCTCTTGTGCAAGAGGTGCCTGAACCTCAGCCCTGGGAAAGAACGCTCCTAACAGAACCTCCGCACACTCTCTCCACGTTGATAACACAGAGTCACCAACGCGGAGAGAGGTACGACCCCTGCAGACCCTGTAGACCTGCCCCCAGGGGTCGTCCCTATTCTCCCCAACAAAGCTCCTCCATTCCTCTTCTTTTATTCTCACAAGCATATCCTTATACTCTCTAACCGCACAACTAAAATCATATCTGATCTGGGATAACCTATCCGAATTGGACCGCCGAGCACGCTGAAACTTTCGTCTCAACCGCCGGACAGTCCTCCTATTCAAGGTTAACTCATTCGTCCACCACTTAATTTTCCTAATCCTAGAACTTTCATACTTCCTGAAAACCCTATCATTAACACACCAGACCAACTCATACAGCCGAGCAATTTGCTCGTCCACCCCCAGTCCCTCAAACTCACTAAGCGGTATTTCCAATACCGCTTCCCTTACATTCTGTCCATATTGGTTCCAGTCAGTACCAGAGGTACGCCATCGCCGCAATGGACCCACGTACGCCGAGGGTGGGGATTGCGGAGAAACCATAATTTGTATCAAATTATGGTCACTCAATCCCCACCCTCCCCTAATTTCCCAACTGACCTCAAACGCTCTCCTTGCTGCCTCATTCATTAACGTTACGTCAATATCACTCATGCCCCTAGGCCCCTCAAACGTAAACCATTCACTCGGCTCATTCAAAATGTGGAGGCTCTTAGCCACCACCCATTCACTCAATACCTCGCCTCGGATGTGGCTTTGATATCCAGACGAATGTCTGGATACCTTACTAAACCACATCGAGGACGAGGCATTTGCATCCAACCCTAGGATAAATGGGCTACTACTCCCCAGTAGTAGTAGCTTATCCATGTAGCCCAGGTAGGGCTCTAGGGGCTCTAGGGACAGATCTGTAGGGTCACTGGAAAGCAGGGTCACTGCAATTACACAGTACGTCATTGACGCATACCACAACAGTTGCCCTATCAGTAAGTCCACCGGCAGGCAATCCTGCAAATGGTGGAACAGAAAACTCTCTAAACTCAGAACCGCTGTGCGCAAGCTTTTCAACACAGCGAAACTCACAGGGTGCTGGTTGGAGTATAGGACAAGTCTGACAAACTATATCAAGGAGATCAGACAGGCAAAGAGAGACAGCTTCAGGAACTTTTGTGAAAGCGTCTCTTCGACGCCAGAGGCTGCGAGATTACATAAGGCCCTAGTCAGGGGGAAAAGTGATACTACATTAGCTATCAAACTCCCTTACGGATCTTATACAGCAAGCGGAGAAGACAGGATAAGAGTGCTGCTGTACGCACTTCCTGGAGTCGATCCCGGAAAATCAGGTTGTGGAGAAAGGTCCTTACCACCCCAAACGCACTGATTGGGCACTCACGGGAAAGCTATTCACAGTGGACTCAGTGAAATGGTCTTTAGGATCTTTCAGGAAATTCAAGGCGCCAGGAGCGGACGGGATCTTCCCGGACCTTCTACAGCATGGAGGAGAATCCTTAATAACTCACCTGGTGGGATTGATGAGAGCGAGTCTTGCTTTAGCATACATTCCGCTCCCCTGGAGGATAGCTAGGGTCATCTTCATACCCAAAATAGGAAGGAAGGCTCTTTCAGGCCAATCAGTCTAACATCCTTCATGCTGAAAAGCATGGAGAAGATAGTCGACAATGAGATTAGAGCAAAGGCACTCAAGGTGCAACCTTTGCACGGAAATCAGCATGCGTACAGAGCTGGCAGGTCTACCAACACTGCCCTGTATCAGCTAACAACTGATATCCGGAAATCTCTAGAGGACGGAGAAGTAGCTCTATGTGCTTTCCTAGACATCGAGGGAGCTTTCGATAATACCTCACACACTAGCATTATCAAAGCCATGAAAAAGAGGCAAATTGCCGATCCAATCTACAGATGGACGGAAGCGCTGCTTCGCTCGAGAATTGCTGAGACCATCTCAGGGGAAAGCACAATTCAGATCGGCACCTCAAAGGGGGTTCTGTCTCCTCTACTCTGGAGCCTCCTGGTGGACGAACTCCTAGTGCTACTATCCGAGAACGGAATCCGGTGTCAAGGATATGCGGACGACATAGTGATACTGGCAATAGGAAAATTCGAAAGTACCCTCTGTGATATTATTCAAAGAGGTCTTAGTCTAGCAAAATGTTGGTGCGACAGGGTTGGTCTAGGTATCAACCCTGCCAAAACAACTATCGTCCCTTTCACTAGACGGAGAACACTGCCGGCTCTAAGGACCATTAAACTTAGCGGCATTGATATAGGATTCTCCAGCGCAGTGAAATATCTAGGAATTACCTTGGACGCTTCTCTTCGCTGGAATACTCAAGTGGATAATGTGGTTACCAAGGCAACCAAGGCACTCATGTAAACGTCTGGCTGGCAGGACCTGGGGCTGCAGCTAATACATCATTAGATGGATGTACACCATGATAGTTAGACCAATTATCACTTATGGAGCGGTGGCATGGGCAGACAAGGCTTCCCTTTCTGTAGTGAAGCTAAAACTGGCCAAACTGCAAAGGCTAGCCTGCGTGTGCATATGCGGAGCGATGAGGACATGTCCCACAGCAGCGATGGAGACTATTCTAAACCTCACCCCACTGCACTTTGTGATCAAACACTGCGCCGACCAGACCATTCTGCAAATGACAGCGGATGGGTACGGAGAGAGAGAGAATCCCTCTAGCACTCCTTCCTAGAGATGATACTACCCGAGAGACCAACTTCACTAGGAGTTTCACGATCACCCTAGGAAAAATAGACAACTGGGACAGTCAGGCCTTCGAAGCTTTATTGAAAAGCAACTCGCTGCACTGGTACACTGACGGTTCTAAGACATCTGAGGGCATTGGTGCGGGAATAACAGGCCCTCGCACTAAACTCTCTGTGCCACTGGGTGCTTTTCCAAGCATATTCCAGGCTGAAGTTTATGCAATTTATCGGTGCGCTGAAATAAACATTCAGCGCAGGTATCATAACGAGAGAATTGCCATCATGAGCGATATCCAGGCGGCACTAAAAGCGCTTTCCTCATACGAAACGAAGTCCCGCCTGGTCAGAGAGTGTATGGATAGGCTAAATTACCTATCAGCGTGTAACAAAGTTCACCTGATCTGGGAGCAAAGTCTTGGGTTATACCATCCCAACAGAGGGGCGCATCGTCTCCCTTGGACCTAGTACTATCCTGGAGTTTTTCAGGGTACTGGGTCTTATGGAGTCGCTGTAGACTTGGAGAGGGCACAATAGACCACTGGTCGCGGTGCTTTCCTCAATATCTATCTATCTATCTAACCCAAATGCAACAGCACGCTGTATAACAATCAGGTCAAGAGGAGGCGCACCTAACAACACCTGCAACGCATCTGTAAAAATGGTGCGACATACAGGCAAACAGGCAATCATCAAACAACGTTGTATGGAAAGAAGTTTTTGGCGACCCCTGACCTTTGATGCTAATTCCCACCATATAGCGGCTCCATATGTGGCACAGGCCACAAATAAGCCGCTATATATAGTACGAACCGCACGACGTCCGAGACCCCAATCACTCCTTAACACACGTTTGACCTTGCAGACAATTCCTAACAGACGCTCCTCCACGCTAATCAAGTGAGGAGTGAAACACATCCTTTCACCGATGGTCAATCCCAGATATTTGACTTGCGTCACATACCTGATATTGACCCCATTCATTCGGACAATCGGTGGACGAGAAGATGACAGTATGCCTTTCAAGAGCATTGTCACCGTATTGTCAACCGATACGTCAACCCCCACACTTATACCCCAATTGTGAACAATTTCTAACAATCGTTCACCCTTTCGTTCTAACTCCAACCGTGAACGACCTTCAACTAGGAGAAGTAGATCGTCTGCATATGCACAACAACTACAAAGTGTTTCAAGTTGGCCAAGCAGAGAGTCCATCATTAGGTTCCATATATATGGACCACAGATGGATCCCTGTGGGCAGCCCCGTTCTACCCCAATATCCACACTACCAATCATTCAAACGATAGAGGCTTTTCTGTCCGAAAAGTAGCTCTGCCAGAGGCTAATTTCCGGACAGCCAAGTTCCTCCAATCGTTGAATCACCCGATCCCAGATTAGGAAATCAAATGCCCCCTTGAAGTCAACAAATATGCCGAGGACATATTTGTTGGTATTCTCCCTGACGGCCCTCTGGACATAAAACCAAGCATCCTCCACGCTGCGTCCCTTCCTGAAACCGTACTGCCTATCCGACCGCAGATCCCGCGTTAGCTCCTGAAGCCGTTCCACCATAACCCTCTCTAGTACTTTACCAAGCACTGGAAGAAGACTGAAGCCCCGATAAGATCGTGGATCACTCCTAATCTTATCAGGTGACTTCAGAAGAGGAACAACCCTAGCACTTTTCCACTGACGTGGAAAATATCCCTCACAAATGCACTTATCGTAAATGACCTCCAAGTATTCCGGAATGAACTTCCACAAGCTTTTGCACAACTCTCCGTTCAAACCATCAAGACCTGGGGACCGTTTAGACCTAACCAGGCTAAAGGCATATCCCAACTCCCCATCATCAAGTGGAGGAACCGGTCCCTCTTGTGCAAGAGGTGCCAGCTCCTCAGCCCTAGGAAAGAACGCTCCTAACAGAACCCCTGCACACTCACTCCATGTTGATAACACAGTGTCATCAACACGAAGAGAAGTGATGCCCTCCCTCCTACGACCCCTACAAATCCTTAAGACCTGACCCCAGGGGTCATCCCTATGCTCATTAACGAACCCCCTCCACTCCTCTTCTTTGATTTTTATAAGCATGGCCTTATATTCATGCATCGCACAACTGAAATCGTTCCTAATCTGTGCGCCCATCGAGAAAACTTGCTAAACCACATCGAGGACGTGGCATTCGCATCCATCCCTAGGATAAATGGGCTACCACTCGCAAGTGGTAGTAGGTTATCCATGTATCGCAGATAAGGCTCTATAGGTTCCCTAAACTTACAATACATACTAGCAACAATCAGCCTACCGAACCCCCCCTCTACAGAAACACATACACCCTCTTGTGACGAATCCAAAACTATGCAGTCATAGCTTGGGTCAGTCACAACTATTGCAGCATTACACCCAAGGTCCGCGAAGACCCTAAAACCCCCAGGAAGACCACTTACCATTCCAAAATTGGTGGCGTATGGTTCTTGGAGTAGGGCGATGCTGCACCCACCCTCTATTATGCAACTCCCTAACTCGCACATAACAGCATAAGAACCCTGGCAATTTAATTGAAAAATCTCACCCATTAATGTCTGGCGAGAGCACGTCCGACAACCCCACAGTAAATCGGACAGGCAGCCGACATCATGAGATGACCAGCTGGCCTTCCTTTAAACGCACAGTTGCGACAATGGGGGGCATTGACGCAACTGGCAGCCCTGTGGCCTTCCTGACCACACCTCCGACAGACATCGGACTTGGCCCTGCATTCTGCCACTCGGTGATCACAACCCATACACCGGAAGCAGCCGGTCACGGGACTATCCGCACGAACACGGAAGGAGAACCACTTGACGTAGCACCTATCCGCCTCCAGAAGGGTGGACATTAGTTTGTCCGTGCCCTCGAGGACAACATTTGTCCTACCATCAGTCGCCACCTTCCAGGGACAACTGACCATCCTCACGTCCGTATTTTTGGACTCGGGGCTGAACTCCCGAAGGTTCAGCCGAAACAGCTCCTCCATGAATTCTTCATGGGATATCTCCGTGTGTACTCCCTGTACAACGACCCTGGGCCCCAACTTTTTATTGACGCTAACGTCCAACCCTACCTCACCGAATTTGGCGTTGCTCGCCACTTTCTCCCTCTCCAAGACCGAGGGGGTACGAATGACCACCCCACCACCCTTAATAGCCTTCACTTCGTGAACGCGCACTCTAAGAGAAGGTCCCACCTCCTTAACAACTTTCTTGATTACTTCCTTAAAGGAAGTCACAGGAGCCTTACTCCTCACCACTACCGACCAGGTTTCCACTGGTTTCGGCATCGTCGACGCAATTGCCTCCAGCACGGGTGCCGGAGGGGCAGGCGCCGAAGGAGCAGCAGCCGCCCCTGCTATGCTCCGAGGGACGGAAGGTGTCCCAATACCACCCTTCAAACCCTCAATTTGCCCACGAAGGTGAGCATTTTCTGTTAGGACACTCGTAAGAATCTCCTCATATTTAGAGGCGATCCCTACGAGTTCCTTCATTGTTGTGACTTCGAGGCTTTTCGCCCCGAACACAACTTCGTTCAACTGGGCTGTTACGGCTTTCATCGCCGTAACATGACCCCCATCTTGTTGCCTCCTACCTTGTCCAGGCAACCTTTCCTGCCTCCATTGGCTCCGTCCTTCGCCGCAGCCTTTAGTCCTACGGCTGCTTTGGTTGCAACCGTATCCAGCTTCTGGAGTACCCCATCCGTCCCGCTCTCGCCAGAGTTCGCCTGTGGTGGCGAACCCAATCGCGCCTTCCTCTTGGGTGGGGGCCGCAAGGGTTGCCCCACTCCGTCTTCGTCCGTCGATGACTCCACCTGGACCATTGAAGGCCCGGAGTCCTCACTTTCCGCTGGGGCTTTTGCCCCTCTCCTCCGTGGTGGAGGCATTTCTGCCGCACAACACTCACACACAACAAAAACACAGCACTTCCACTACCTGCACTGTACACAATAGTCTGTTAATGGCCGATGCCGCTAACTGCGCGCACTTCTGGGAAATTCCACACTAAGTTAATGGTTTAAGCCGCTAACCGCACACACTTTTGGGAATATACACGATGTGTATAATCCCTCACGTACCAGCTTACTGTTTATACTGTCACTACGGAATACCGAAAACCGGAAAAACCGAAAAATTCTATCACTTTCAGAATACTGAAAAACACTTTTAAAATCGCTTTTAAAAACTCGCAATGATGAGCAAACACGTCCGTTCACTTCGAGGTTCTATAAACAACTGAGTAGATAGAGACAACGTCCGGTGGGATTAACGTGGGTACCTGCCGACGACGGCCTTACTCCACACAGCGGATCAAATCAATGCGATGATCAGCGCCCCGAAAATGCAATGCATTATTCGGTACCAATTGGCGTGTGGAATGGACACACTAACCACCTTGGTGGGGTTCGAGGCCTATCTAAAACCTCTGCCGTACTTTGGGTCCGGCACCCGGTTGCAATGCAACTCCACATTGAGTGACCAAAGTCACTCTCCCCGCATTTGGGTATTGAACCACAACCACCACGATACTCCCCGAGGGGCCAGTCCGCATGAGCAGGTTGGAGCGAACTCCAAGGGCTCCTGCTCCCCGTGGTACCAGAATTAAGTCTCCGGTCAGACCTCGTAGCCGAAACTACTACCAGTTGAGCTTCCATACAGCTCTGGACTGGTGACCAGGGATTGAATCCCATTCTCTTATCCAATTCATACACCTTTCACACCAGAAACTAACCCCAGTCTTCAGCCAATTGTCTTCGCCGCCTGAACAACACGCGCGCAAATCTTTCAAACGACCCTAACTGTTCGGCATTCCGACTAGTGGAGATCACACCACTAACATCTAACCGTCCATCAGTCCAACTAATCCCCATACCCCCAAGGTCCCTAATGTCTGAGTACATCGGGCATTCCGCTATAACATGCACCCAATCCTCAACACACGCCCCACACATACACTCTGGACTATCTGCAAGATGCCTCTTATGCAAGAATGCATTAAGAGGCCCATGCCCCGTAAGCAGGAAACCCAGACTTAGACAGAATCCAGCAATTCTAACAAAACGTGTACCCCAGCTGGTCTGCTGTTTTGTCTGGGTTTTCTTCTACATACCTAACGTCCCGGATGTACTCATAAGTCACCCGACCATTGAGACTACTGTCCCAACGGTCTTGCCACCTACACCTGACCCTATCATCTAGAAGCCTCTTGCTCCCTAGATATCCCTCCCTCTCCACATCATCATCGGAAATCAAATCATTCCGCAGCAATGACACACTCAGACCCCTTCTTAACCTGAATGATACAGCACGCTGTATGACAACCAGGTCAAGAGGGGGCGCACCTAGTAACACCTGCAACGCATCCGTAGAAACGGTGCGACATACAGGCAGACAGGCGAGCATCATGCAACGCTGGACGGAGAGGAGCTTTCGGCGACCGAAGACCGTCGTGACAGTTCGCCACCATACAGCAGCTCCATAAGTGGCACAGGCCACAAACAAAAATTGGAAAGGAAATTTTCTAAAAGTTGTCCTCCCACCCGATCCAACTCACGCCTTGAGCGACCTTCAACAAGGAGAAGAAGGTCGTCCGCATACGCACAACACTTACAGAGTGGTTCGAGCTGCCCAAGCAGAGAGTCCATCATGAGGTTCCATATATATGGACCACAGATGGATCCCTGCGGACAGCCACGAGCCACTCCCATCTCCACACTCCCATTCATTCCAACGATAGAGGCTTTTCTGTCCGAAAAGTAGCTTCGCCAGAGACTAATTTCCGGACAGCCAAGTTCCTCTAACCGTTCTATCACTCGATCCCAGATCAGGTAATCGAATGCCCCCTTGAAGTCAACAAATATGCCTAGGACATACTTGCTGACATTCTCCCTAACAACATTCTGCACATACATCCACGCATTTTCCACACTGCGTCCTTTCCTGAACCCATACTGCCTATCCGACCACAAACCCCGCGTTAGCTCCTGAAGTCGTTCCACCATAACCCTCTCCAGTACTTTTCCAAGCACCGGAAGAAGGCTGATGCCCCGATAAGAACGAGGATCACTCCTGATCTTATCAGGGGACTTCAGGAGAGGGACGACCCTGGCACTTTTACACTCACGTGGAAAATATCCCTCCCACACGCACTTGTTATAAATGGCCTCCAAGTATTCCGGAATGAACTTCCACAAGCTTTTGCACATCTCTCCGTTCAAACCATCAAAACCTGGGGACCGTTTAGACCTAACCAGGCCAAATGCGTATCCCAACTCCTCGTCTTCTAGTGGAGGAACAGGTACCTCTTGTGCAAGAGGTGCCTGAACCTCAGCCCTGGGAAAGAACGCTCCTAACAGAACCTCCGCACACTCTCTCCACGTTGATAACACAGAGTCACCAACGCGGAGAGAGGTGATATCCTCCCTCTTACGACCCCTGCAGATCCTGTAGACCTGCCCCCAGGGGTCGTCCCTATTCTCCCCAACAAAGCTCCTCCATTCCTCTTCTTTTATCCTCACAAGCATATCCTTATACTCTCTAACCGCACAACTAAAATCATATCTGATCTGGGATAACCTATCCGAATTGGACCGCCGAGCACGCTGAAACTTTCGTCTCAACCGCCGGACAGTCCTCCTCTTCAAGGTTAACTCATTCGTCCACCACTTAATTTCCCTAATCCTAAAACTTTCATACTTCCTGAAAACCCTATCATTAACACACCAGACCAACTCATACAGCCGAGCAATTAGCTCGTCCACCCCCAGTTCCTCAAACTCACTAAGCGGTATTTCCAATACCGCTTCCCTTACATTCTGTCCATATTGGTTCCAGTCAGTACCAGAGGTACGCCATCGCCGCAATGGACCCACGTACGCCGAGGGTGGGGATTGCGGAGAGACCATAATTTGTATCAAATTATGGTCACTCAATCCCCACCCTCCCCTAATCTCCCAACTGACATCAAACGCTCTCCTTGCTGCCTCATTCATTAACGTTACGTCGATATCACTCATGCCCCTAGGTCCCTCAAACGTAAACCATTCACTCGGCTCATTCAAAATGTGGAGGCTCTTAGCCACCACCCATTCACTCAATACCTCGCCTCGGATGTGGCTTTGATATCCAGACGAATGTCTGGATACCTTACTAAACCACATCGAGGACGAGGCATTCGCATCCAACCCTAGGATAAATGGGCTACTACTCCCCAGTAGTAGTAGCTTATCCATGTAGCCCAGGTAGGGCTCTAGGGGCTCGCTAAATTTGCAATACAAACTAGCGACAATCATTCTACCGAACTCCCCCTCTACTGAAACACACACCCCCTGTTGCGACGAATCCAACACTACGCAATCGTAGTTTGGATCAGTCACAACAATTGCGGCATTACCCCCAAGGTCCGTAAAGACCCTGAAAACTCCCGGAAGACCCCGAACCACACCATTGGTGGTGTAGGGCTCCTGGAGAAAGGCAATGCCGCACCCACCCTCAAGCTTACAACCCCCCAACTCACACATCACGGCATACGATCCCTGACAATTTAGCTGAAAGATACCCCCCATCAGTGTCTGGCGAGGGCGCGCTCAACAACGCCACAGTATATGGGGCAGACAGCGGACATCGTAAGATGCCCAGCTGGCCTACCCTTAAATGCACAGTTGCGACAATGGGGTGCATTGACGCAACCGGCAGCTCTGTGGCCTTCCTGACCGCACCTCCTACAGACATCTGATTTGGCCCTACACTCAGCCACTCTATGGTCAAAACCCATACACCGGAAGCAGCCAGCAACAGGGGTATCCGGTCGAACCCTGAAGGAAAACCACTTTATGTATCACCTTCCCGCTTCCAAGAGGGCGGACATTGATTTGTCCGAACCCTCAAGGACAACGTTGGTGCTACCATCAGCGGCCACCTTCCAGGGCCGACTGACCATCCGCACATCCGACTTTCGTGCCTCAGGGCTGACGTCCTGGAGGTTCAACCGAAAGAGCTCCTCCATGAAGTCATCATGGGAGATTTCGGTGTGAACCCCCTGAACCACAACCCGCGGACCCAACTTCCGGTTCACAGTCACATCCAATCCCACCTCCCCGAATTTGGCATTATTCGCCACCTTTTCCCTCTCTAAAACAGAGGGGGTGCGAATAACCACCCCACCACCCTTAATCGGCTTCACCTCGTGCACTCGCACTCCGAGGGAAGGTCCCACCTCTTTCACCACCTTTTTGATGACGTCGTCGGGGCCTTGCTACGCACAACCACCGACCACGTCTCCACGGGCTTCGGCAATGCCGGAGCAATCGCCTCCAACACAGGTGCTGGAGGCGCACGCACCGACTCAGCCGGAACCAACCCCACAACCGACCTCTTCGGTTGGGCAATATATCCCCCACAACCCCCCCTTAGAGCGTCAACCTAGTAGATAGGGACATCTAAAGCCAATATTAACGTGAGTACCTGCCGACGACGGCCTTACCTCACGGTGCTCAAAAGCACAGCGGATCAAATCAATGCGATGATCAGCGCCCCGAAAAATGCAATGCATTATTCAGTACCAATTGGCGTGTGGAATGGACACACTAACCACCTTGGTGAGGTTCGAGGCCTATCTAAAACCTCTGCCGTACTTTGGGTCCAGCACCCGGTTGCAATGCAACTCCACATTGAGTGACAAATATCACTCTCCCCGCATTCGGGTATTAAACCACAACCACCACGATACTCCCCGAGGGGCCAGTCCGCACGAGTAGGTTGGAGCGAACTCCAAGGGCTCCTACTCCCCGTGGTACCAGAATTAAGTCTCCGGTCAGACCTCGTAGTTGAAACTACTACCAGTTGAGCTTCCATACTGCTCTGGACTGGTGACCAGGGGTTGGACCCCATTCTCTCATCCAATACACACACAATACACACACCATTCACACAAAGAAACTATACTTAGTTTCCAGCTAATTGTCTTCGCCGCTTAAACACCTCACGCGCAAACACACCAAATAATTCTAATCGTTCGGCATCCCAACTAGTGGAGATCACACCACTAACATCTAACCGTCCATCAGTCCAACTAATCCCCATACCCCCAAGGTCCCTAATGTCCGAGTACATCGGGCATTCAGCAATAACATGCACCCAATCCTCAACACGCGCCCCACACATACATTCCATTCCATCAGAGAGGCGCCTCTGATGCAAAAAAGCATTCAAAGGCCCATGCCCCGTAAGTAGGAAACCCAGACTCAGACAGAATCTGAAATCTGGGTTTTCCCCAACAAACCCAACATCCCGAATGTACTCATAAGTCACACGACCGTTAGGACTATTATCCCAACGGTCTTGCCACCTACTCCTAACCCTGTCATCTAGAAGCCTCTTGCTTCCTAGATATCCCAACCTCTCCACATCATCGTCAGAAATCCATTCATTCCGCAGCAATAACACACTCAAACCCCTCCTCAACCTGAAAGAAACAGCACGCTGTAAAACAATCAGGTCAAGAGGGGGCACACCCAATAAAACCTGCAACGCATCCGTAGAAACGGTGCGACATACAGGCAAACAGGCAAGCATCATGCAACGCTGTATAGAAAGAAGTTTTCGATGACCCGAAACCATCGTAGCCACCTTCCACCATATAGGAGATCCATAAGTGGCACAGGCCACAAACAAACCTCGATATATGGAGCGAACAGCACGACGCCCGAGACCCCAATCACTCCGTAAAACGCGCCTGACACTACCAACAATCGCCTGCAGCCGCCGCTTCACATTCACTAAGTGTGGAGTAAAACACATTCTTTCACTCATGGTCAACCCCAGATATTTGACTTGCGTCACATACCTGATGCTGACCCCATTCACACGGACAACCGGTGGACGCCCCGGTGACAGTCTACCCTTTAAGAGCATTGTCACCGTTTTATCCATCGATATGTCAACCCCCACACCCACACCCCAATTATGAGCAATCTCCAACAATTGCCCTCCTACCCTTTCAATCTCAGACCTCGAACAGCCTTCAACTAAAAGAAGCAGGTCATCCGCATACGCACAACACCTGCAGAGTGGTTCGAGCTGCCCAAGCAGTGAGTCCATCATGAGGTTCCAAATATATGGACCACAGATGGATCCCTGCGGGCAGCCACGAACCACTCCAATCTCCACACTCCCATTCATACCAACGATAGAGGCTTTCCTGTCCGAAAAGAAGCTCCGCCAGAGACTAATTTCCGAACAGTTAAGTTCCTCTAGCCGTTGAATCACACGATCCCAGATTAGGTAATCAAACGCCCCCTTGAAGTCAACAAATATGCCAAGGACATATTTGTTGGTATTCTCCCTCACAGCTTTCTGAACATACATCCAGGCATCTTCTACACTGCGTCCTTTCCTGAACCCATACTGCCTATTCGACCTCAAATCCCGCGTTAGCTCCTGAAGCTGTTCCACCATAACTCTTTCCAGCACTTTTCCAAGCACTGGAAGGAGACTGATGCCCCGATAAGAACGAGGATCACTCCTGATCTTATCAGGAGACTTCAGGAGAGGAACAACCCTGGCACTTTTCCACTCACGTGGAAAATATCCCTCATAAATGCACTTATCATAAATGACCTCCAAGTATTCCGGAATGAACTTCCACAAGCATTTGCACATCTCTCCGTTCAGACCATCAAAACCTGGAGACCGTTTAGACCTGACCAGGCCAAAGGCATATCCCAGCTCCCCATCATCTAATGGAGGAACAGGTACCTCAAGTGCATGTGGTGCCTTAACCTCAGCCCTGGGAAAGAACGCTCCTAACAGAACCCCAGCACACTCTCTCCACGTTGATAACACAGTGTCACCAACACGAAGAGAGGTGATATCCTCCCTCTTTCGACCCCTGCAGATCTTATAGACCTGACCCCAGGGGTCATCCCTATTGTCATTCACAAAACTCCTCCACTCTTCTTCTTTAATTTTCACAATCATATCTTTATATTCATTCATCGCACAACTAAAATCATACCTAAACTGGGACAGCCTGTCAGAATTGAACCGCCGAGCACGTTGAAACTTTCGTCTCAACCGCCGGACAGTCCTCCTCTTCAAGGTTAACTCATGCGTCCACCACTTAATTTTTCTAACCCTAAAACTTCCACACTTCCTGAACAATCTGTCATTCACACCCCACACCAACTCACACAGCCGAGCAATTTGCTCATCCACTTCCAGATCATCAAACACTCTAGGCGGTATTTCTAACACCGCTTCCCTTACACTCTGTCCATATCGGTTCCAGTCAATACCAGAGGTACGCCATCGCCGCAATGGACTCACACACACCAAAGGAGGGGAACGAGGAGCAACCACAATTTGGATCAAATTATGATCACTCAGACCCCACCCTCCTCTAACCTCCCACTTAAAATCAAACACTCTACTTGCTGCCTCATTCATAAGCGTCACGTCAATATCACTCACACCCCTAGGCCCATCAAACGTATACCACTCACTGGGCTCATTCAGAATGTGAAGGCCCTTAGCCAACACCCATTCATTCATTACCTCGCCTCGAACGTGGCTTTGATATCCAGACGAATGTCTGGATACCTTACTAAACCACATCGAGGACGAGGCATTCGCATCCAACCCTAGGACTAATGGGCTACCACTCGCCAGAAGTAGTAACTTATCCATATAGCCCTGGTAGGGCTCTAGGGGCTCGCTAAATTTGCAATACAAACTAGCGACAATCGTTCTACCGAACTCCCCCTCTATAGACACACACACCCCCTGTTGTGACGAATCAAGACTACACAATCGTAGCCGGAATCATTCACAACTATTGCAGCATTAACCCCAAGGTCCGTAAAGACCCTAAAACCTCCAGGAAGACCCCGAACCACACCATTGGTGGCGTAAGGCTCCTGAAGTAAGGCAATGCCACGCCCCCCTCAATCATACAACCCCCCAACTCACACATAACGGCATACGACCCCTGACAATTAAGCTGAAAAACCCCCCCATCAGTGTCTGGAGAGGGCACGCTCAACAACGCCACAGTAAATCGGGCAAACAGCTGACATCATAAGATGCCCAGCTGGCCTACCCTTAAATGCACAGTTGCGACAATGAGGGGCATTACCACAACCGGCATCTCAATGTCCTTCTTGACCGCACCGCCTACAAACATCTGATTTGGCCCTACACTCAGCCACTCTATGGTCAAAACCCATACACCGGAAGCAGCCAGCAACTGGGCTATCCGGTCGAACCCTGAAGGAGAACCACTTTATGTAGCACCTTCCCGCTTCCAAGAGGGCGGACATTAATTTGTCCGACCCCTCAAGGACAACGTTGGTGCTACCATCAGCAGCCACCTTCCAGGGCCGACTGATCATCCGCACATCTGACTTTCGTGCCTCAGGGCTGATGTCCTGAAGGTTCAACCGAAAGAGCTCCTCCATGAAGTCATCATGGGAGATTTCGGTGTGAACCCCCTGAACCACAACCCGCGGTCCCAACTTCCGGTTCACACTCACATCCAACCCCACCTCCCCGAACTTGGCATTATTCGCCACCTTTTCCCTCTCTAAAACAGAGGGGGTGCGAAGTAGATAGGGACAGTAGGAATCTCGTTAATCCATTCATGCGCGTCACTAATTAGATGACGAGACATTTGGCTACCTTAAGAGAGTCATAGTTACTCCCGCCGTTTACCCGCGCTTACTTGAATTTCTTCACATTGACATTCAGAGCACTGGGCAGAAATCACATTGTGTCAACACCCGTTAGGGCCATCACAATGCTTTGTTTTAATTAGACAGTCGGATTCCCCAAGTCCGTGCCAGTTCTGAATTGATTGTTAATTGATAATCGTTATAATTAAATAAGAATATATATCTTGCGATATAATTCTTATAAAATTTTAGCAAGAAAGTTCCACAATTGGCTACGTAACTATTATCCGGGGAACAAGAACCGAAATTCTCTATTTACCCAGAACGAGTACATAAACCATGGTATTGCTTCCCAATCAAGCCCGACTATCTCAATCTTCAGAGCCAATCCTTATCCCGAAGTTACGGATCTAATTTGCCGACTTCCCTTACCTACATTATTCTATCGACTAGAGACTCTTCACCTTGGAGACCAGCTGCGGATATTGGTACGGCCTGTTGAGAAGTTTGCGTAACCCCACCATAAATTTTCAAGGTCCGAGGAGAAAATATCGACACAACAGTAAATGTCATGCTCTTCTAGTCCCTCTACCATATCTCTCTTCGAAATACTTCCATGGTAGTACGAATATAAAACAGAAAAGAAAACTCTTCCGATACCTCTCGACGGCTTCTTTATGGTCGTTCCTGTTGCCAGGATGAGCACAAGGCCCATTTTTAATAACAAACGGATACTCAACAGGTTACGGAATTGGAACCGTATTCCCTTTCGTTCAAAATTATTCAAGTGTTTAATTACTATGAAGAAAACATAATATATTCTCAACAATTCATTAAAACTTGAAAATTTTCGGCTTTCGCCTTGAACTTAGGACCGACTAACTCGTGATCAACCACTGTTCACACGAAACCCTTCTCCACTTCAGTCCTCCAAGGTCTCATTCGATTATTTGCTACTACCACCAAGATCTGTACCAATGGCGGCTCCATGCAGGCTTACGCCAAACACTTCTAAGCACACCATTGTACCCTCCTATTCACTAAAGTTTCAAAATTTAGAATCCAAACGAAATTGTATTATAAATCATGTACTTTAGCGGTAATGCATAGGTATACAACTTAAGCGCCATCCATTTTAAGGGCTAGTTGCTTCGGCAGGTGAGTTGTTACACACTCCTTAGCGGATTACGACTTCCATGTCCACCGTCCTGCTGTTTTAAGCATCCAACGCCTTTCATGGTATCTGCATGAGTTGTTAATTTGGGCACCGTAACATTACGTTTGGTTCATCCCACAGCGCCAGTTCTGCTTACCAAAAGTGGCCCACTGGGCCCATTATATCATAACCTCAACCTTCATATCAAGAAAGGTGAGGTTCTTACCCATTTAAAGTTTGAGAATAGGTTAAGGTCGTTTCGACCCTAAGGCCTCTAATCATTCGCTTTACCAGATAAGATTATTTTACATAATATTTTAATGCACCAGCTATCCTGAGGGAAACTTCGGAGGGAACCAGCTACTTGATGGTTCGATTGGTCTTTCGCCCCTATACTCAATTCTGACAATCGATTTGCACGTCAGAACTGTTTCGGTCTTCCATCAGGGTTTCCCCTGACTTCAACCTGATCAAGTATAGTTCACCATTTTTCGGGTCACAGCATATATGCTCAAGGTACGCTCCAGTTAGAGGTGTAAATAATAATAAATTATCATTATACATAACTATATGGAACACCCCGGGATTGAATTAATAGTAAAATATTTCACTAAAAATTAATCCCATT
Organism: Zeugodacus cucurbitae; assembly: GCF_028554725.1. Classification (NCBI taxonomy): domain Eukaryota; kingdom Metazoa; phylum Arthropoda; class Insecta; order Diptera; family Tephritidae; genus Zeugodacus; species Zeugodacus cucurbitae. The sequence continues at coordinate 2,010,655 of NC_071672.1, read as the reverse complement.
ATATAAAAGTTAAGTTAATTTCGCCATTAGGTTTAATATAACCCAATGACTTGCAATGACTTGGTCCCGAAGGTATCCTGAATCTTTCGCATTGTTAATCATATAAATGCATACAATTAATATTAAAATCAATGATAATAATATTATTGTAAAATTCAAAAGAATTTAAGTATTATATATGTAAAATCTATCAACACTTTATCAAATCATCAGTATTTATTCTACGTTAATAAGCTAAAAGCAAATTAATTTGAATAAACTTAACACCAATGATCTTTTTTATTATTAACCCAAACGATTACCCTCCTCCCGCCCAACCGACGCGTGGGGCGCAGTCCGCATACGAGCGGAATTTGCCGAGTCTAGAAAGGCAAGAGATTTTTAAGCGTCCGGTTCTCAAACTGCTCAGCTACAGAAAGAAACATTTCAACAGCTGAGATTTAAAAATTTATAAAAACAAAAAGTTAAAAATTTCTGAATAGTATTTATTAAGAGAAGACAAAATAGTTTTTTTGATGCTAAATATTGAGTCAGATGGATCAAATGTGCTGGAATGCGAATTAAAATCATGACATATTCGGCAGAATGGTTCATTTAACTCAAAATTTGTTCTAGAAGATTTTAGAAATAATGGTCTAAACTGCCTGGATGAACGCAATGGGACATTAAACTTAATATCAGACAAAAGGAAGGAACTACAAACTAAACCATTCAGAAGTTTTACTAGAAAAATTATACCTAGCATTTCTCTGCGACTAGTGAGTGTGGGAAGATTTATAAGTTTTAAACGACTAGTATACGGGGGAAGATTCAATCTTGAATCCCAATGTAAGTGGCCTAAAGCAAAAAGTAAAAATTGTTTTTGAACGGACTCAAGCTTATCAGAATGGGATTGATAGCTAGGATTCCATACCATAGAACCATATTCCAATATAGGCCTTACCAATGTTGTAAAAAGAATTTTAGTAATATACGGATCACTAAATTCTTTAGACCAACGTTTAACAAAGCTAAGAGCACCTTTAGCTTTTAAGACAATTGAATTTACATGAGAATTAAAATTTAGTTTAGGGTCCATATTAACTCCTAAATCAACAAAGCTAAAGACTTGCTCTAAACTGAAGTTATTTATTACATAGGGGGAAAGATCAACAGTTCTACGGGAAAAGCACATCGTTTTACATTTTTTAAGATTCAGTGGCATATCATTTTTGTGACACCAAGTAACTAAATTATTTAAATCCGATTGCAACACAGTCCTTTCGTTATGAGAAGTATATGATTTAAAAAGTTTTACATCATCCGCATATAATAAAATTTCTGAAAACTTAATTACTGAAGGTATATCATTGATGAACAACAAGAACAGAATCGGGCCGAGATGACTACCCTGTGGAACCCCTGAAGTGACACTAATTGAATCGGATAATGTATTATTAAATAAAACTTGTTGTTTTCTGTTAGTAAGATAAGAGGATACCCATTCAAGAAGTCTTGGTTGAAAACCAAGAAGATTCAGTTTTTGCAAAAGAATTGAGTGGTTTACTCTATCGAATGCTTTACTAAAGTCTGTATATATAACATCAGTATTCTTATTATCCCTAAAACCCATTGACACATGGTTTACAAATTCAAGCAAGTTAGTTACTGTAGATTTCCCTTTACAAAATCCATGCTGAGAGAATGAAATTAAAGGAGAGATTAAGAAAGTTATTTGGTCAGTGACAATAGCTTCAAAAAGTTTGGGTATAGCTGACATTTTAGCTATCCCCCTATAGTTCTCAACAGATGATGTAACTCCACTTTTATGCAAAGGTAATATAAAAGAGTTTTTCCACATTGACGGAAAAATACCTTGTTTAAGAGATAGGTTAAAAAGCTTAGTTAAGGGTAGATAGATATATTTTGCGCAATTTTTAAGAAAGCTTGAGGGAATCATATCAGGGCCATATTTAAACGAATTTTTTAACGTAACTAAATAATTTAAGACATCTGTTTCAGAAATAATTGGTGTATTAATTACAGTACTCGGACATAACACTTGATGATATGGCACATTCATAGGGTAGTTTGAACAATAATTGGATTTGAAGAATTCTGCAAACATATTAGAAATAATATAATTGTCACATGACATTGTTGATTTATATTTCATCGCGGATGGAAAATTTGAAATCCTGCGTTTGGAGTTAACGAAACCATAAAACAATTTCGGATTACGAATAATATTATTTTTTACTTTGATTATGTAGTTTTTACAACATTTTTTGTTAAGTTCCTCAAACTGACGACGCAATTTAGAATATTTTAAATAGTCAACAAGAGCTCCAGTTCTTTTATAAAGTTTAAAAGCACGAGCTTTTTTATTTTTTAATTTACATAGCTCATTCGAATACCACAAATTTGAACTTTTTCTTTTGATAATAAAACATTTCGGAACAAATCTTTCAAAAATATTATAAATTGTTTCATTAAAATGTGATACATTTAATTCAATATTACCACTATAATCAGGCCAAGTCAATTTAGAAAGTTCACAATTAATCTTTTTGAAGTTAGCTTTCGCAAAGTTGAACCGAGAACAAAGGTCCTGTTTGTTGCATACAAGTAATTCGTCTATGATTTCGATATTAATTTCCAAGGCAGGGTGATAAGAGTCCTCTGGCAAAACTAAAGGATCAGATCGGACCACAGAAACTGTTGAAGAATTATCAACATAGACCAAATCTAAGAATTTACCAAACTTGTTCGGAATTAAGTTAATTTGGTTAAGACCCATCCCAGACATTTCTTCCAAAAACTCATTAAAGCTTAAACGAGTGCAAAAAGGGGTAATGCAATCGTCAACAGATTTCCAAGATACACACGGTAAATTGAAATCGCCTAGAACAATTATGTAATCAGTATTCTTAGCAATTGAAAAAACATTATTTATTAAAGAAGCATGCTGCGTATATACAGATAAGTCCGATTGATGCGGAATATAAGATAAAGTTAGATAAATAGAACATTTATTAATACAAATTCGTATGCACTTAAATTCAATAAAGTCCGCATGAGGAACTTCTACTTCTTCAGATGGAATTGAAGAATGCACAGCAAATAGTACACCCCCCCCCCCCCCCCCCCCGACTCTGTTTAGTCGATCGCATCTAAAGATTTGAAATTCACTATTTAATATTTCGTTATCAAAGATATGAGGTTTAAGCCAAGTTTCAGTAAAAGCGATGACTTTAAAATTACAATTAGTGCTGTTCAAATACAATTCTTTTAATTTTGTATTTAAACCCCTTACATTTTGATAGTGAATTTGTAATGAATTTTTTATTATTATAATTATAATTAGTTTTTTGAATCCGCGGCATTTTTTGGAGTATGAGCAATTACAGTTTGTTTTTGTTGCTTTTGCTCGAATTCGCGCACGAAAGCACCAGGTGGCCAAAATGATTCATCAAGTAGCAATTGAAAATTAACAGCTGAAACGCCAATCTTGAAAGAAGATATGTTTCTTTCGTATTTAAAGTTAAATTTTCCGACATCAATATCAATATCGTTAATTTTTAATTTCGACGAGATGTAAAACTTTATATCTTCGATTGTGGTATCCGAAGCGAATCTCGAAACGAAAATTGATTTTCGTTGAGGTATTACTACCAAATTTTTTGCCACAAACTCAGAGTTAATAGGAGGCGGATCCTGAATAGTTTTCCGCTTAAGGTTATCGTTATTTGTTTTCGGAGGATTAAGCACTTTTGAAGAGAAAGGCTTCTCTCCTTGAGGGCAAGGAGATGAGAGATTAATAAGGTCTAATTTCACCGGTGACATACTTTTTACGGACAAAGTGGCAAGTTCTTCATTAGACGGACGTTTACGTTTTGATGAAGGCTTAGCATTATCATCTTGATCATTTAGGCATTTAAATGATTGAAACAACACTTCATAATGCTTAAATTTTTCTGTAAGGTTTTGAAGTTCTCGACCAATTTCTTTAAAATTATTGCGCGCCTGTTTAAAAACTTTAAATAATTCAATATCTGTTTGATAAATATTTTATTATGTTAATAGATTACAATGTCCTTATATGAAAAAAATGCACACTATTACTATAATATTATAAATATCACAGTTATAATGATGAATTTTTCATAATGGATATTCAGGTTCATCGGGCTTAACCTCTAAGCAGTTTCACGTACTATTTAACTCTCTATTCAGAGTTCTTTTCAACTTTCCCTCACGGTACTTGTTTACTATCGGTCTCATGGTTATATTTAGTTTTAGATGGAGTTTACCACCCACTTAGTGCTGCACTATCAAGCAACACGACTCTTTGGAAATATCTTTCTAGTAATCATTAACGTTATACGGGCCTGGCACCCTCTATGGGTAAATGGCCTCATTTAAGAAGGACTTAAATCGTTAATTTCTCATACTAGATATTAAGATATTCCATACACTGCATCTCACATTTGCCATATAGACAAAGTGACTTAGTGCTGAACTATTTTCTTTTCGCTCGCCGCTACTAAGAAAATCCTTGTTAGTTTCTTTTCCTCCCCTCATTAATGTGCTTAAATTCAGAGGGTAGTTCCATATGAGTTGAGGTTGTATAAAAATATTTATATTTATTTTATATTTTAGCTTTTTGCTATTTTAAAGAAACATACATAATTATTTCTTAACACCAATAATTTTCTTAATAATAAATATTCAATCTTTTCATCCCGCGTACTACTTCATTATAACAACAATATTATTTTCTTGCTTTTTTACATTTAAGGCAATCCTAGAATAAAATAATATTTTATGCTAGACGTTCCTCTAAATGTATATATTATTTGAAATAATATTGAAATTTTATTGTTTTTGGGAATACTAAGATTCTTACTTATTATAAAATTTCGTTCAAATATGAGGTGTTCAAGAATATATTTTCTATATTTCTTTTTATGCTATTAATATTATGGATTGAAAAATACAATCCAGTAATATACCATGTGCTTAAATTCTTTTAATTGACTAAAAGAATAAGCAACTAATTTAGCATAGTCTTACAACCCTCAACCCTCAATATGTAGTCCAAGCAGCACTTTAAAATTAATTAAAGTACATAACAGCATGGACTGCAATATGCGTTCAAAATGTCGATGTTCATGTGTCCTGCAGTTCACACGATGACGCACAGTTAGCTGCGTTCTTCATCGACCCATGAGCCGAGTGATCCACCGCTTAGAGTGATAATTTTTTATTTAAATTTTATTTATTTTAATTTAACGTCAAGAGTTTTTAATTGAAAGAATAACAATTATATTACATTTCGTTTTCGTATATTATATAAATCATTTTAAAACATCTTTCAATAAATTGTAATTTTCAACCCAAACATTTACAAGTTGCGCATGTCTTAGTCCAACACAGTAATTCCTTAACAGTAATTCCTTTTTTATTACATTTTATTTAATTTCTATAAATTTTTAAGGAATTACAAACGTTAATGAGAACAAATTAACTTATCATTTATATTATTTTCATAAATAATAAGTGCAACTATATATGTTTAAAGGTTTGTTGCGTTCAAATACAATGTATGCGATATAATTTTCATTATACTACAATACAAGGAGTAAAAAAAAGAAAAAGAAGAAAAACTTTCAAATAAATGAATGAAAAGAAAAAAAAGAAAATAATTTTTCTTTTTTATTCTTTTTTTGTTTGTTTGTTTGTTTGTTTGCTTGTTTTTTTTTATAATATTTACGGATAGGAACACAATAATGATCCTTCCGCAGGTTCACCTACGGAAACCTTGTTACGACTTTTACTTCCTCTAAATAATCAAGTTCGGTCAACTTTTGCGAAACAACCGTGAAACACAAGCCGTCACAGTGATCACGTCCGGAGACCTCACTAAATAATTCAATCGGTAGTAGCGACGGGCGGTGTGTACAAAGGGCAGGGACATAATCAATGCGAGTTAATGACTCACACTTATGGATCTCCTATATGGTGGAAGGTGGCTACGATGGTTTCGGGTCGTCGAAAACTTCTTTCTATACAGCGTCGCATGATGCTTGCCTGTTTGCCTGTATGTCGCACCGTTTCAACGGATGCGTTGCAGGTTTTATTGGGTGTGGCCCCTCTTGACCTGATTGTTTTACAGCGTGCTGTTTCTTTCAGGTTGAGGAGGGGTTTGATTGTGTTATTGCTGCGGAATGATTTGATTTCCGATGATGATGTGGAGAGGGAGGCATATCTAGGGAGCAAGAGGCTTCTAGATGATAGGGTCAGGTGTAGGTGGCAAGACCGTTGGGACAGTAGTCTCAATGGTCTGGTGACTTATGAGTACATCCGGGACGTTAGGTATGTAGAAGGAAACCCAGACTTCAGATTTTGTCTAAGTCTGGGTTTCCTACTTACGGGGCATGGGCCTCTTAATGCATTCTTGCATTAAGCGGAATGTTGTTGTAGCGGAATGCCCGATGTACTCAGACATTAGTTACCTTGGGGGTATGGGGATTGGTTGGACTGATGGACGGTTAGATGTTAGTGGTGTGATCTCCACTAGTCGGAATGCCGAACAGTTAGGGTCGTTTGAAAGATTTGGCGCGTGTTGTTCAGGCGGCGAAGACAATTGGCTGAAGAAGGGGGTTAGCTTCTGGTATGAATGGTGTATGAATTGGATGAGAGAATGGGATTCAATCCCTGGTCACCAGTCCAGAGCTGTATGGAAGCTCAACTGGTGGTAGTTTCGGCTACGAGGTCTGACCGGAGACTTAATTCTGGTACCACGGGGAGCAGGAGCCCTTCGAGTTCGCTCCAACCTGCTCGTGCGGACTGGCCCCTCGGGGAGTATCGTGGTGGTTGTGGTTCAATATCCAAATGCAGGGAGAGTGATTTTGGTCACTCAATGTGGAGTTGCATTGCAACCGGGTGCCGGACCCAAAGTACGGCAGAGGTTTTAGATAGGCCTCGAACCCCACCAAGGTGGTTAGTGTGTCCATTTCACACGCCAATTGGTACCGAATAATGCATTGCATTTTCGGAGCGTTGATCATCGCATTGATTTGATCCGCTGTGCTTTTGAGCACCGTGGAGTAAGGCCGTCGTCGGCAGGTACTCACGTTAATATTGGCTTTAGATGTCCCTCTAATTACAGTTGTTTGTAGAACCTCGAAGTGAACGGACGCGTTTGCGCATCATGTTACGGCGATGAAAGTCGTAACAGCCCAGTTGAACGAGGTTATGTTCGGGGCGAAAAGCCTCGAAGTCACAACGATGAAGGAACTCGTAGGGATCGCCTCTAAATATGAGGAGATTCTTATGAGTGTCCTGACGGAAAATGCTCATCTTCGTGGGCAAATTGAGGGATTGAAGGGGGGTTGTGGGACATCTTCCGTCCCTCGGAGCACAGCAGGGGCGGCTGCTGCTGCTCCCTCGGCGCCTGCCCCTCCACCCGTGCTGGAGGCAATTGCGCCGACGGTGCGGAAATCAGTGGAAACCTGGTCGGTTGTGGTGAGGAGCAAGGCTCCTGTGACTTCCTCAAAGGAAGTCATAAATAAAGATGTTAAGGAGGTGGGTCCTTCACTGGGTGTTCGCGTCCATGACGTGAAGACAATAAAGGGGGGTGGCGTAGTGATACGTACTCCCTCTGTTGCTGAGAGGGAGACAGTGGCGAGCAACGCCAAATTCGGTGAGGTAGGGTTGGACGTTAGCGTCAATAAAAAGTTGGGGCCCAGGGTCGTTGTACAGGGAGTACACACGGAGATATCCCATGAAGAATTCATGGAGGAGCTGTTTCGGCTGAACCTTCGGGAGTTCAGCCCCGAGTCCAAAAAGACGGACGTGAGGATGGTCAGTCGTCCCTGGAAGGTGGCGACTGATGGCAGGACAAATGTTGTCCTAGAGGGTACGGACAAACTAATGTCCACCCTCCTGGAGGCGGGTAGGTGCTACGTCAAGTGGTTCTCCTTCCGTGTTCGTGCGGATAGTCCCGTGACCGGCTGCTTCCGGTGCATGGGTTTTGATCACCGAGTGGCAGAATGCAGGGCCAAGTCCGATGTCTGTCGGAGGTGTGGTCAGGAGGGCCACAGGGCTGCCAGTTGCGTCAATGCCCCCCATTGTCGCAACTGTGCGTTTAAAGAAAAGCCAGCTGGACATCTCATGATGTCGGCTGCCTGTCCCATTAACTATGGGGTTGTCGGACGTGCTCTCGCCAGACATTAATGGGTGTGATTTTTCAATTAAATTGCCAGGGTTCTTATGCCGTTATGTGCGAGTTAGGGAGTTGCTTGATAGAGGGTGGGTGCAGCATCGCCCTACTCCAGGAACCATACGCCACCAATTTTAGAATGGTAAGTGGACTTCCTGGGGGTTTCAGGGTCTACGCGGACCTTAGGTGTAATGCTGCAATAGTTGTGACTGACCCAAGCTATGACTGCATAGTTTTGGATTCGTCACAAGAGGGTATATGTGTTTCTGTAGAGGGGGGGTTCGGTAGGCTGATTGTTGCTAGCATGTATTGTAAGTTTAGGGAACCTATAGAGCCTTATCTGCGATACATGGATAACCTACTACTACTTGCGAGTGGTAGCCCATTTATCCTAGGGATGGATGCGAATGCCACGTCCTCGATGTGGTTTAGCAAGTTTTCTCGATGGGCGCACAGATATCGGAGCCACATTCGGGGTCGGGCATTAAGCGAATGGATGGCTGCTAACAGTCTCCACATTCTAAATGAGCCAAGCGAGTGGCACACATTTGATGGGCCTAGAGGGGGGAGCGACATTGACGTGTCCTTGATCAATGAGGCAGCAAATAGGGCGTTCAGTTTTAGGTGGGAGATTAGGGGAGGGTGGGGATTGAGCGATCATAATTTAATTAAAATTATGGTTACTCCTAATTCCCCTCCCTCGACGTATGGAAGTCCATTGCGGCGATGGCGTACCTCTGGTATCGACTTGAACCAATATGGACAGTGTGTTAGGGAAGCGGTATTGGATATACCGCTCAGTGAGTTCGAAAATCTGGGGGTGGGCGAGCAAATTGCTCGGTTGTATGAATTGGTCTGGGGAGTGAACGATAGGTTGTTGAAGAAGTATAAAGATTTTAGGGTTCGAAAAATTAAGTGGTGGACGCAGGAATTAACCCTGAAGAGGAGAGCTGTCCGACGATTGAGGCGGAAGTTTCAACGAGCTCGACGGTCTAATTCGCTTAGGTTGGCCCAGATTAGGAACGATTTCAGTTGTGCGATGCATGAGTATAAGGCCATTCTTATAAAAATCAAAGAAGAGGAGTGGAGGGGGTTTGTTAATGAGCATAGGGATGACCCCTGGGATCAGGTCTTAAGGATTTGTAGGGGTCGTAAGAGGGAGGACATCACTTCTCTTCGTGTTGATGACACTGTGTTATCAACATGGAGTGAGTGTGCAGGGGTTCTGTTAGGAGCGTTCTTTCCTAGGGCTGAGGAGCTGGCACCTCTTGCACAAGAGGTACCGGTTCCTCCACTTGATGATGGGGAGTTGGGATATGCCTTTAGCCTGGTTAGGTCTAAACGGTCCCCAGGTCTTGATGGTTTGAACGGAGAGTTGTGCAAAAGCTTGTGGAAGTTCATTCCGGAATACTTGGAGGTCATTTACGATAAGTGCATTTGTGAGGGGTATTTTCCACGTCAGTGGAAAAGTGCTAGGGTTGTTCCTCTCCTGAAGTCACCTGATAAGATTAGGAGTGATCCACGATCTTATCGGGGTATCAGTCTTCTTCCAGTGCTGGGTAAAGTACTGGAGAGGGTTATGGTGGAACGGCTTCAGGAGCTAACGCGGGATCTGCGGTTGGAAAGGCAGTACGTTTTCAGGAAAGGACGCAGCATAGAGGATGCTTGGTTTTATGTCCAGAGGGCCGTTAGGGAGAACACCAACAAATATGTCCTCGGCATATTTGTTGACTTCAAGGGGCATTTGATTTCCTAATCTGGGATCGGGTGATTCAACGATTGGAGGAACTTGGCTGTCCGGAAATTAGTCTCTGGCAGAGCTACTTTTCGGACAGAAAAGCCTCTATCGTTTGAATGATTGGTAGCATGGATATTGGGGTAGAACGGGGCTGCCCACAGGGATCCATCTGTGGTCCATATATATGGAACCTAATGATGGACTCTCTGCTTGGCAAACTTGAAACACTTTGTAGTTGTTGTGCATATGCAGACGATCTACTTCTCCTAGTTGAAGGTCGTTCACGGTTGGAGTTAGAACGAAAGGGTGAACGATTGTTAGAAATTGTTCACAATTGGGGTATAGGTGTGGGGGTTGACGTATCGGTTGACAATACGGTGACAATGCTCTTGAAAGGCATACTGTCATCGGCTCGTCCACCGATTGTCCGAATGAATGGGGTCAATATCAGGTATGTGACGCAAGTCAAATATCTGGGATTGACCATCGGCGAAAGGATGTGTTTCAACCCTCACTTGGTTTACGTGGAGGAGCGATTGTTAGGAATTGCCGGCAAGATCAAACGCGTGTTAAGGAGTGATTGGGGTCTCGGACGTCGTGCGGTTCGTACTATATATAGCGGCTTATTTGTGGCCTGTGCCACATATGGAGAAGCTATATTGTGGGAATTAGCATCTAAGGCCCGGGGTCGCCAAAAACTTCTTTCCATACAACGTTGTTTGATGCTTGCCTGTTTGCCTGTATGTCGCACAATTTCTGCAGATGCGTTGCAGGTGTTGTTAGGTGCGCCTCCTCTTGACCTGATTGTTATACGTGCGTGCTGTTGCATTTAGGTTAAGAAGAGGCTTAAGTGCCTCATTGCTATCAAATTGGATTTCTGATGAGGATGTTGCGAGGGAGGGCTATCTAAGGAGCAAAAGGCTTCTATATGATAGCGTTAGGTCGGGTGACCTACGAGTACATTCGGGATGTTAGGTTTGTAGAGGAAAACCCAGACTTCAGATTCTGTATGAGTCTGGGTTTCTTGCTTACCGGGCATGGACCTTTGAATGCATTTTTGCATCAAAGGAACCTTTCCGGAAGTCCGGAGTGTATATATGGGGCACACTCTGAGGACTGGATGCATATCATAGCGGAATGCCCGATGTACTCGGACATTAGGGATCTTGGGGGTATGGGGATTAGGTGGACTGATGGACAGCTAGATGTTAGTGGTGTGCTCTCGGATAGTCGGAATGCCGAACATTTAGGGTCGTTTAATAGGTTTGCACGTGTTTTGTTCAGTCGGCGTAGGCAATTAGTTGAAAATCGGGTGGAGGAGGTATAATTTTTATACCATCAACTTAAATGGTCACCAGTCCGGAGCAGTATGGTAGCTCAACTGGTAGTAGTTTCAACTACGAGGTCTGACCGGAGACTTAATTCTGGTACCACGGGGAGTAGGAGCCCTTGGAGTTCGCTCCAACCTACTCATGCGGACTGGCCCCTCGGGGAGTATCGTGATGGTTGTGGTTTAATACCCGAATGCGGGACGAGTGTTTTGATCACTCAATGTGGAGTTGCACTGCAACCGGGTGCCGGACCCAAAGTACGGCAGAGGTTTTAGATAGGCCTCGAACCCCACCAAGGTGGTTAGTGTGTCAATTCCACACGCCAATTGGTACTGAATAATGCATTGCATTTTTCGGGGCGCTGATCATCGCATTTTATTGATCCGCTGTGCTTTGGAGCACCGTGAGATAAGGCCGTCATCGGCAGGTACTCACGCAAAAACACACCGGACGTTGTCCCTATCTGTAAAGAGCCGACACCACATGGTGATATATTTTCATATAAGTACTAAATAATTTTCATATATATACTAATTGTATGAATTCATGCAAGTAAAAAATTTTCATATAAATACTAAATAATTTTCATATAGATACTAAGTTTATGAATTCACACAAGTAAAAAATTTTCATATAAATACTAATTGTATGAATTCATGCAAGTAAATAATTTTCATATAGATACTAAATAATTTTCATATAGGTACTAAGTTTATGAATTCATACAAGTAAAAAATTTTCATATAAATACTAAATAATTTTCATATAGATACTACGTTTATGAATTCATACAAGTAAAAAAATTTCATATAAATACTAAATAATTTTCATATAAATACTAAATAATTTTCATATAGATACTAAGTTTATGAATTCATACAAGTATATAATTTTCATATAAGTACTAATTAATTTTCATATAAATACTAATCGTATGAATTCATACAAGTAATTAATTTTCATATAAATACTAATTACTTTTCATATAAATACTAATTAATTTTCATATAAATACTACGTAATTTTCGTATAGATACTAAGTTTATGAATTCATACAAGTAATTAATTTTCATATAAGTACTAAGTGTATGAATTCATACAACTAAATAATTTTCATATAAGTACAAAAAATTAAAAAAAAAAAATAAATGTTAAGCTATTTTTGATGTTGTAATATTTCTTATAAGCATAATGCTCGTAGAAAATGATATAAATTACTTGTGTATATATGAATTTAAAACTTTTATATGGTTAAAAATATTTTTTCCATACGATGAAATTGCATACTTAGTACTTATATGAAAATTTTTTTCATATAAATATAAAAGTATTTAAGTGTAATATATAAATGAGAGCAAAAAAATGTATTCCTGGTTTGCTACAGTTGGTTTAAATAGAAATAATTTTGTTAATAATAAAATGTTATTAATTGAGATTATTCTTCTATACCTGACATAATGTAGTCGTTTTTTTTTTAATTTAACTTTTTTTGGGGTTTGTTCTTCTATTCACATAAAATATATGTGGGTAAAGAATAAAATTCAATAAAGTTAAATATTTATATTATTACACTCGAATACTTTCATATCATATATGAAATAAAATGAAAAATAATTGAATTTGAAATTATTAATTTCAAATCAAAAGAAAAACGTATATACTCTTAAAAAAAGATATATACACTATATGCATTGAAATAAAGTAAAATGTATAAAAAATGATATTATTTGAAAGTTTAACAAATACAAGAAGAAACATCGTAATTACATTAATAATTATATTATATATGTATAGAGAACGAAAATTCTTTCTCACGATAAGATACAATCTCAAAGTCCGAATAAGACCGCAATAAATAATACAATAATATGAAATTAAAT
>NC_071672.1:1987500-1995000 GCF_028554725.1 Zeugodacus cucurbitae | reverse complement strand
CGGCGAGCGAAAAGAAAATAGTTCAGCACTAAGTCACTTTGTCTATATGGCAAATGTGAGATGCAGTGTATGGAATATCTTAATATCTAGTATGAGAAATTAACGATTTAAGTCCTTCTTAAATGAGGCCATTTACCCATAGAGGGTGCCAGGCCCGTATAACGTTAATGATTACTAGAAAGATATTTCCAAAGAGTCGTGTTGCTTGATAGTGCAGCACTAAGTGCGTGGTAAACTCCATCTAAAACTAAATATAACCATGAGACCGATAGTAAACAAGTGCCGTGAGGGAAAGTTGAAAAGAACTCTGAATAGAGAGTTAAATAGTACGTGAAACTGCTTAGAGGTTAAGCCCGATGAACCTGAATATCCATTATGAAAAATTCATCATTATAACTGTGATATTTATAATATTATAGTAATAGTGTGCATTTTTTTCATATAAGGACATTGTAATCTATTAACATAATAAAATATTTATCAAAAGATCATTGGTGTTAAGTTTATTCAAATTAATTTGCTTTTAGCAGAATAAAAACTGATGATTTGATAAAGTGTTGATAGATTTTACATATATAATGCTTAAATTCTTTTGAATTTTACAATAATATTAATATCATTGATTTTAATATTAATTGTGTGCATTTATATGATTAACAATGCGAAAGATTCAGGATACCTTTAAACCTAATGGCGAAATTAACTTAACTTTTATATAATGGGATTAATTTTTAGTGAAATATTTTACTATTAATTCAATCCCGGGGCGTTCCATGTAGTTATGTATAATGATAATTTATTGATCAGGTTGAAGTCAGGGGAAACCCTGATGGAAGACCGAAACAGTTCTGACGTGCAAATCGATTGTCAGAATTGAGTATAGGGGCGAAAGACCAATCGAACCATCTAGTAGCTGGTTCCCTCCGAAGTTTCCCTCAGGATAGCTGGTGCATTTAAATATTATGTAAAATAATCTTATCTGGTAAAGCGAATGATTAGAGGCCTTAGGGTCGAAACGACCTTAACCTATTCTCAAACTTTAAATGGGTAAGAACCTCACCTTTCTTGATATGAAGGTTGAGGTTATGATATAATGTGCCCAGTGGGCCACTTTTGGTAAATATTTGAACGAAATTTTATAATAAATAAGAATCTTAGTATTCCCAAAAACAATAAAATTTCAATATTATTTCAAATAATATATACATTTGGAGGAACGTCTAGCATAAAATATTATTTTATTCTAGGATTGCCTTTAAATGTAAAAAAGCAAGAAAATAATATTGTTGTTATAATGAAAAGTAGTACGTACGGGATGAAAAGATTGAATATTTATTATTAAGAAAATTATTGGTGTTAAGAAATAATTATGTATGTTTCTTTAAAATAGCAAAAAGCGAAAATATAAAATAAATATAAATATTTTTATACAACCTCAACTCATATGGGACTACCCCCTGAATTTAAGCATATTAATGAGGGGAGGAAAAGAAACTAACAAGGATTTTCTTAGTAGCGGCGAGCGAAAAGAAAATAGTTCAGCACTAAGTCACTTTGTCTATAAGGAAAATGTGAGATGCAGTGTATGGAATATCTTAATATCTAGTATGAGAAATTAACGATTTAAGTCCTTCTTAAATGAGGCCATTTACCCATAGAGGGTGCCAGGCCCGTATAACGTTAATGATTATTAGAAAGATATTTCCAAAGAGTCGTGTTGCTTGATAGTGCAGCACTAAGTGGGTGGTAAACTCCATCTAAATACTAAATAGAACCATGAGACCGATAGTAAACAAGTACCGTGAGGGAAAGTTGAAAAGAACTCTGAATAGAGAGTTAAATAGTACGTGAAACTGCTTAGAGGTTAAGCCCGATGAGCCTGAATATCCATTATGAAAAATTCATCATTATAACTGTGATATTTATAATATTATAGTAATAGTGTGCATTTTTTTCATATAAGGACATTGTAATCTATTAACATAATAAAATATTTATAAAAAGATCATTGGTGTTAAGTTTATTCAAATTAATTTGCTTTTAGCTTATTAACATAGAATAAATACTGATGATTTGATAAAGTGTTGATAGATTTTACATATATAATGCTTAAATTCTTTTGAATTTTACAATAATATTATTATCATTGATTTTAATATTAATTGTATGCATTTATATGATTAACAATGCGAAAGATTCAGGATACCTTCTGGACCCGTCTTGAAACACGGACCAAGGAGTCTAACTTATGTGCAAGTCATTGGGTTATATTAAACCTAATGGCGAAATTAACTTAACTTTTATATAATGGGATTAATTTTTAGTGAAATATTTCACTATTAATTCAATCCCGGGGCGTTCCATATAGTTATGTATAATGATAATTTATTATTATTTATACCTCTAACTGGAGCGTACCTTGAGCATATACGCTGTGACCCGAAATATGGTGAACTATACTTGATCAGGTTGAAGTCAGGGGAAACCCTGATGGAAGACCGAAACAGTTCTGACGTGCAAATCGATTGTCAGAATTGAGTATAGGGGCGAAAGACCAATCGAACCATCTAGTAGCTGGTTCCCTCCGAAGTTTCCCTCAGGATAGCTGGTGCATTTAAATATTATGTAAAATAATCTTATCTGGTAAAGCGAATGATTAGAGGCCTTAGGGTCGAAACGGCCTTAACCTATTCTCAAACTTTAAATGGGTAAGAACCTCACCTTTCTTGATATGAATGTTGAGGTTATGATATAATGTGCCCAGTAGGCCACTTTTGGTAAGCAGAACTGGCGCTGTGGGATGAACCAAACGTAATGTTACGGTGCCCAAATTAACAACTCATGCAGATACCATGAAAGGCGTTGGTTGCTTAAGACAGCAGGACGGTGGACATGGAAGTCGTAATCCGCTAAGGAGTGTGTAACAACTCACCTGCCGAAACAACTAGCCCTTAAAACGGATGGCTCTTAAGTTGTATACCTATACATTACCGCTAAAGTACATGATTTATAATACAATTTCGGTTGGATTATAAATTTTGAAACTTTAGTGAGTAGGAGGGTACAATGGTGTGCTTAGAAGTGTTTGGCGTAAGCCTGCATGGAGCCGCCATTGGTACAGCTCTTGGTGGTAGTAGCAAATAATCGAATGAGACCATAGAGGACTGAAGTGGAGAAGGGTTTCGTGTGAACAGTGGTTGATCACGAGTTAGTCGGTCCTAAGTTCAAGGCGAAAGCCGAAAATTTTCAAGTTTTAATGAATTGTTGAGAATATATTATGTTTTCTTCATAGTAATTAAACACTTGAATAATTTTGAACGAAAGGGAATACGGTTCCAATTCCGTAACCTGTTGAGTATCCGTTTGTTATTAAAAATGGGCCTTGTGCTTATCCTGGCAACAGGAACGACCATAAAGAAGCCGTCGAGAGGTATCGGAAGAGTTTTCTTTTCTGTTTTATAGTCGTACTACCATGGAAGTCTTTCGAAGAGAGATATGGTAGATGGACTAGAATAGCATGACATTTACTGTTGTGTCGATATTTTCTCCTCGGACCTTGAAAATTTATGGTGGGGTTACGCAAACTTCTCAACAGGCCGTACCAATATCCGCAGCTGGTCTCCAAGGTGAAGAGTCTCTAGTCGATAGAATAATGTAGGTAAGGGAAGTCGGTCGTAGCAGATTGCCATGTGCTATCAGCCATGTTGCTGCCATGAAGGCAGTGACGGCGGAGTTAAACGCCTTAGTGTTTGGGGCTAAAGACTTTGAGGTCACTACCGCGAAGGGGCTGATGGAGCTTGCCTCGAAGTACGAGGCGCTCCTGATGACGGTAGTAACCGAGAATGCCCATCTTCGCGGTCAGGTTGACGCTCTCAGGGGGGGTTGTGGGGGATATATTCCCCAACCGAAGAGGTCGGTTGTGGGTTTGGCTCCGGCTGAGTCGGTGCGTGCGCCTCCAGCACCTGTGTTGGAGGCGATTGCTCCGGCATTCATTCCGGCAGTCATCAAAAAGGTGGTGAAAGAGGTGGGACCTTCCTTCGGAGTGCGAGTGCACGAGGTGAAGCCGATTAAGGGTGGTGGGGTGGTTATTCGCACCCCCTCTGTCTTAGAGAGGGAAAAGGTGGCGAATAATGCCAAATTCGGTGAGGTGGGATTGAATGTGACTGTGAACCGGAAGTTGGGTCCGCGGGTTGCGGTTCAGGGGGTTCACACCGAAATCTCCCATGATGACTTCATGGAGGAGCTCTTTCGGTTGAACCTCCAGGACGTCAGCCCTGAGGCACGAAAGTCAGATGTGCGGATGGTCAGTCGGCCCTGGAAGATGGCCGCTGATGGTAGCACCAACGTTGTCCTTGAGGGTTCGGACAAATCAATGTCCGCCCTCTTGGAAGCGGAAGCTACATAAAGTGGTTTTCCTTCAGGGTTCGACCGTATACCCCTGTTGCTGGCTGCTTCCGGTGTATGGGTTTTTACCATAGAGTGGCTGAGTGTAGGGCCAATCAGTTGTCTGTAGGAGGTGCGGTCAAGAAGGCCACAGAGCTGCCGGTTGCGTCAGTGCACCCCATTGTCGCAACTGTGCATCTAAGGGTAGGCCAGCTGGGCATCTTATGATGTCCGCTGTCTGCCCGATATACTGTGGCGTTGTTGAGCGCGCCCTCGCCAGACACTGATATACCCCCCATCAGCTAAATTGTCAGGGAGCGTATGCCGTGATGTGTGAGTTGGGGGGTTGTATGCTTGAGGGTGGGTGCGGCATTGCCTTACTCCAGGAGCCCTACACCACCAATGGTATGGTTCGGGGTCTTCCTGAAGTTTTCAGGGTCTTTACGGAACTTGGGGGTAATGCAGCAATTGTTGTGACTGATCCAAACTACGATTGCGTAATGTTGGATTCGTCGCAACAGGGGGTGTGTGTTTCAGTAGAGGGGGAGTTCGGTAGAATGATTGTCGCTAGTTTGTATTGCAAAATTAGCGAGCCCCTAGAGCCCTCCCTGGGCTACATGGATAAGCTGCTACTACTGGGGAGTTGTAGCCCATTTGTCCTAGGGTTGGATGCGAATGCCTCGTCCTCGATGTGGTTTAGTAAGGTATCCAGACATTCGTCTGGATATCAAAGCCACATCCGAGGCGAGGTATTGAGTGAATGGGTGGTGGCTAAGAGCCTCCACATTTTGAATGAGCCGAGTGAATGGTTTACGTTTGAGGGGCCTAGGGGCATGAGTGATATTGACGTAACGTTAATGAATGAGGCAGCAAGGAGAGCGTTTGACGTCAGTTGGGAGATTAGGGGAGGGTGGGGATTGAGTGACCATAATTTGATACAAATTGTGGTTTCTCCGCAATCCCCACCCTCGGCGTACGTGGGTCCATTGCGGCGATGGCGTACTGACTGGAACCAATATGGACAGAATGTAAGGGAAGCGGTATTGGAAATACCGCTTAGTGAGTTTGAGGAACTGGGGGTGGACGAGCAAATTGCTCGGCTGTATGAGTTGGTCTGGTGTGTTAATGATAGGGTTTTCAGGAAGTATGAAAGTTCTAGGATTAGAAAAATTAAGTGGTGGACGAATGAGTTCACCTTGAAGAGGAGGACTGTCCGGCGGTTGAGACGAAAGTTTCAGCGTGCTCGGCGGTCCAATTCGGATAGGTTATCCCAGATCAGATATGATTTTAGTTGTGCGGTTAGAGAGTATAAGGATATGCTTGTGAGAATAAAAGAAGAGGAATGGAGGAGCTTTGTTGGGGAGAATAGGGATGACCCCTGGGGGCAGGTCTACAGGATCTGCAGGGGTCGTAAGAGGGAGGATATCACCTCTCTCCGCGTTGGTGACTCTGTGTTATCAACGTGGAGAGAGTGTGCGGAGGTTCTGTTAGGAGCGTTCTTTCCCAGGGCTGAGGTTCAGGCACCTCAAGCACAAGAGGTACCTGTTCCTCCACTAGAAGATGAGGAGTTGGGATACGCCTTTGGCCTGGTTAGGTCTAAACGGTCCCCAGGTTTTGATGGGTTGAACGGAGAGATGTGCAAAAGCTTGTGGAAGTTCATTCCGGAATACTTGGAGGCCATTTATAACCAGTGCGTGTGGGAGATATTTTCCACGTGAGTGGAAAAGTGCCAGGGTCGTCCGTCTCCTGAAGTCCCCTGATAAGATCAGGAGTGATCCTCGTTCTTATCGGGGCATCAGCCTTCTTCCGGTGCTTGGAAAAGTACTGGAGAGGGTTATGGTGGAACGACTTCAGGAGCTAACGCGGGGTATGTGGTCGGATAGGCAGTATGGGTTCAGGAAAGGACGCAGTGTGGAAGATGCGTGGATGTATGTGCAGAATGTTGTTAGGGAGAATGTCAACAAGTATGTCCTAGGCATATTTGTTGACTTCAAGGGGGCATTCGATTATCAGATCTTGGATCGAGTGATAGAACGGTTAGAGGAACTTGGCTGTCCGGAAATTAGTCTCTGGCGAAGCTACTTTTCTTACAGAAAAGCCTCTATCGTTGGAATGAATGGGAGTGTGGAGATTGGAGTGGCTCGTGGCTGTCCGCAGGGATCCATCTGTGGTCCATATATATGGAACCTCATGATGGACTCTCTGCTTGGGCAGCTCGAACCACTCTGTAAGTGTTGTGCGTATGCGGACGACCTTCTTCTCCTTGTTGAAGGTCGTTCAAGGCGTGAGTTGGATCGGGTGGGAGGACAATTTTTAGAAATTGTCCACAACTGGGGGATAAGTGTGGGTGTAGAAATCTCGATGGACAAAACGGTGACAATGCTTTTAAAAGGCAGACTGTCACCGGGGCGTCCACCGGTTGTCCGAGTGAATGGGGTCGGCATCAGGTATGTGACGCAAGTCAAGTACCTGGGGTTGACCATGAGTGAAAGAATGTCTTTTACTCCATACTTGGTGAGTGTGAAGGTGCGACTGCAGGCAGTCGTAGGTAAGGTTATGCGCGTTTTACGGAGTGATTGGAGCCTCGGACGTCGTGCTGTTCGCGCCATATATCGCGGCTTATTTGTGGCTTGTGCCACTTATGGGGCTGCTGTATGGTGGCGAACGGCCACGACGGTCTTCGGTCGCCGAAAGCTCCTCTCCGTCCAGCGTTGCATGATGCTCGCCTGTCTGCCTGTATGTCGCACCGTTTCTACGGATGCGTTGCAGGTGTTACTAGGTGCGCCCCCTCTTGACCTGGTTGTCATACAGCGTGCTGTATCATTCCGGTTAAGAAGGGGTCTGAGTGTGTCATTGCTGCGGAATGATTTGATTTCCGATGATGATGTGGAGAGGGAGGGATATCTAGGGAGCAAGAGGCTGATATGATAGGGTCAGGTGTAGGTGCCAAGACCGTTGGGACAGTAGTCTCAATGGTCGGGTGACTTATGAGTACATCCGGGACGTTAGGTGTGTAGAAGGAAACCCAGACTTCAGATTCTGTCTAAGTCTGGGGTTTCCTGCTTACGGGGCATGGGCCTCTTAATGCATTCTTGCATAAGAGGCACCTTGCAGATA
>NC_071672.1:1965000-1980000 GCF_028554725.1 Zeugodacus cucurbitae | reverse complement strand
GTATACTGAGTTTGTGGAGGGAACACTTCTCCAGCCTGCTGAATGGCTGTGAAAGTACAACACCAGGAGATGGCGAACCCGATTCCCCAATCGACGACGATGGAGCAGATGTTCCATTGCCCGACCGTGAAGAAATTCGAATAGCAATTACCCGCTTGAAGAACAATAAGGCGGCGGGTGCCGATGGATTACCGGCCGAGCTATTCAAATACGGCGGCGAAGAGCTGATAAGGTGCTTGCATCAGCTTCTTTGCAGAATATGGTCGGAAGAAAGCATGCCTGACGATTGGAATCTCAGTGTACTCTGCCCAATACACAAAAAGGGAGACCCCACAATTTGCGCCAATTACCGTGGGATAAGCCTCCTCAACATCGCGTATAAGGTTCTGTCGAGCGTATTGTGTGAAAGACTAAAGCCCACCGTCAACAAACTGATTGGACCTTATCGGTGTGACTTTAGACCTGGAAAATCAACAACGGACCAGATATTCACCATGCGCCAAATTTTGGAGAAGACCCGTGAAAATAGGATCGACACACATCATCTCTTTGTCGACTTTAAAGCTGCTTTCGACAGCACGAAAAGGTGCTGCCTTTATGCCGCGATGTCTGAATTTGGTATCCCCGCAAAACTAATAAGGCTGTGTAAGCTGTCGTTGAGCAACACCAAAAGCTCCGTCAGGATCGGGAAGGACCTCTCCGAGCCGTTCGATACCAGACGAGGTTTCAGACAAGGTGACTCACTCTCGTGTGATTTCTTTAACCTGATGCTGGAGAAAATAATACGAGCTGCAGAGCTAAACAGAGAAGGTACAATCTTCTATAAGAGTGTACAGCTACTGGCGTACGCCGATGATATCGATATCATTGGAAACAACACCCGCGCCGTTAGTTCTGCTTTCTCCAGACTGGATAAGGAAGCGAAGCGTGTGGGTCTGGTGGTGAACGAGGACAAGACGAAATATCTCCTGTCGTCAAACAAACAGTCATAACTTTGAAGTTGTAGATAATTTCGTCTACCTGGGAACCAGCATTAATAGCAATAACAATATCAGCCTGGAAATCCAACGCAGAATCACTCTTGCCAACAGGTGCTTCTATGGACTAAGTAGGCAATTGAAAAGTAAAGTCCTCTCTCGACGAACAAAAACCAAACTCTACAAGTCTCTCATCATTCCCGTCCTACTTTACGGTGCAGAAGCGTGGACGATGTCAACATCCGATGAGACGACACTAGGAGTTTTCGAGAGGAAAATTTTGCGCAAGATTTATGGTCCTCAGAACATTGGCAACGGCGAATACCGCAGACGATGGAACGATGAGCTGTATGTGTTATTCGACGACATAGACATAGTCCAGCGAATAAAAAAACAGCGGCTACGCTGGCTAGGACATGTTGTTCGAATGGATGAAGGTGCTCCAGCTCTGAAAAGCAAGCTATAACCGCGTAAGCGGTGTCTACGCCAGTCAAGAAGAAGAAGATATAAAAATCACGTGTCACGTTGTTTGTTTTCGATGGACTCCTAAACTACTGAACCGATTTTAATGAAATTTTTAACACTGTGTGCAGTTTGGTCCAACTTGAAAGATAGGATAGTTTATAGCTCTCCTTATAGTCGCATTATTTATATTTTGCAAATTATTTGTTTATTATTAGCAAAGCTATCAACCAGTTGGTGGCGCTAAGTGCGCTATGTTACAGTAGATGGCGCTACATTTCTTTCTAAATTTTCATGGATTTAGGCTGTCATAACAAAAGCTGCCACTTGCTAAAAACATTAAATGAAAATGCGTTGTTTGAAGTTTATATTATTAGTGGTAAAGTTATACGAATCTATGACTTCCAATATTCTAAATTTAAGAAAAAATCACATACAATCCGTGAAATAAATAAAGTTATGTACATATGTATGGTCAGACAAATAAGCAATGCTACCACTCTTTTCCAGTAAATCTTCCTCGAATTTGGGAGATTTCAGAGGAATTTAGGAAATCGCAGAGTTGATTTCTGCATGTATTTCCTAAATGCAAAAAGAAAATTTCATTTATTTGCATTTAGGTATAGAATTTTGTATGGCTAATGCCCGGTTTCACAGTCCATACTTAAGTTGTGCCTAAATAAAATCTTAGCTAAGTATTGTTGCAAACTGAGTAGTCGTAGTCAACATAAGTATGGAGTTCATTTGGAGTAAAATTTAGAGCTATATGTGCTATTGCAGTAGATGGCGCTACATGAGAATACATTTATTGACACTTATTTGTGATACTAACGGCTGACGTTGTAAGGTAATTGAATAAGTGCGCTGTATTAGGCTAGATGGCGCTATAGAAGCAGATGCTGTTATATTAAAAGTCCAAACGTTTATTTTAGCTAAAATTGATTAAACGTAAAACGTGTGTTTAAAATTTACCATTTATTAAACGCTTTGCTTTCTTTTTATTATTTAAAACTCTTTAAACGAATTAAATAAAAGTAAGTATTATTAGCTTGCTTTTTATTTTATTTATTAAATCTTATTTTGAAAAAAAAAATCGAACCTCAATAATGCACAGACTACAGTTTCCTATTCGTTTAGCTTTTGCCATGTCCATTAATAAGTCTCAAGGCCAAACAATGTCCATTTGTGTGTTAGATTTGGATAATCCATGTTTTTCCCATGGGCAATTATATGTTGCATGATCACGTGTGGGAAAACCATCAAATCTATTTGTGTTAGCTCGAGACAGGTTAACCAAAAATATTGTGCACCAATTAGTGCTAAGTTAAATTAAAATGTTTATAATTCAAATAAATAAATACTACTATTAAAAATTAAGAATTATCTTTCCTAAGATTATAAAATTAAATGTTACATGTTATCAATTAACAATTTTGTAATTAACTTATTCGTTAAAACAAATTTTATGAAAATTTGTGCCTATTATCAACTCTACGAAAATTTTCATCAATAATTTTAAAAATTTTGACCTCAAGTTCAAATCTCAATCCCGTGGATTTTTATACCAGATATGTATATACTAAGGTTTCCGTCTTTATTCATAAATAATAATTTCACTGTAGTGAATAGTTTACTACAACACAGCAAATCTAAAAGTGAGGAAATGTACGTTCTGAGAATTCGAATGATTCAAACCGATTTATCGTTTAAGTTCAAAATTTTACAGTTTCATATGCACATACATAGGTATGTATGTGTCATGTTAGCGTGTTGGAGAGCCATCTTCTTTATTTGTTTACACGCTACACAACAAAACAAAGAACGAACTTCGCCAAAAATATTTATACTGATCAGAGACGTTATTCCCTGAATATATTAACATTCCATACAAATAAATGGCCTTGAACAGAGTTCAAAAGCGTTTTAACTATTTCAAATAAAAATTGGGCGGGGCGAAGTTCGCCGGGTCAGCTAGTATAATATCTGTAATATATAAATATTTATGTTATATTAACATACTTGTTATATATATATTATTTTTAACAGTTTTTTAAGAATTTTCATAAATTAATTGAATATAAGAAAACATTTTTTTTTTTGAACGCGAAGTACTTTATTTTCTCAATATTCATTGAGAACATAAGGTAGTGTTATAGATTGTTATCAAACGACTATTACAATATACTGAAAAACAATTGAAATATACAAAAATTAATATATAATGGTATATTGTATAGTTGTTAGAGAGAATCTTAACATAAAGATACAGATTTTTGAACGCAAAGTACTTTATTTCTCAATATTCATTGAGAACATAAGGTAGTGTTATAGATTGTTATCAAACGACTATTACAATATACTGACTGAAAAACATTTGAAACATACAAAAATTAATATATAATGGTATATTGTATAGTTGTTAGAGAGAATCTTAACATAAAGATACAGCTTTGAACGCAAAGTTATCAAACGACTTTTACAATATACTGAAAAGCAATTGAAATATACAAAAATTAATATAATGGTATATTGTATAATATAAAAACTATGTTTGGTTAAACGGCGGACATAAAAATGATTATATTTACGTAGCCAAATGCATCGTCATCGTATTAGTGACGCGCATGAAGGAATTCAGGAGATTCCTACTGTCCCTATCTGCGGATTCGATTGTAGAATTTCAGATTGTTCAGACGTGTTTTCGTTTCTGTGCGTTTTCTGTGTCGTGAATTTTTTGTGAATTGGTGTTTTTTGTGTGGGAGCCCTCAGCATTGGATGTAAGTACATTCATTTTGAGTATTTGTGTATTAGTTTGTGATTTGTGGTAGTTTTTTAGCGCATTTGCATACATATTTACGCATTAGTATATTAATATATACGTGTGTGTATATATGTGTGTTTTTCATAAAAAATTTTCATTTTCAATATATGTTTGATTGTATGTGTAGATAAAGTTTGTCAGTACGTGTATACTTTTTCTGTAGTTGGCTTGTGTATTTTTACATTACTGCAAGTGTTTGAATATATATACAATTGTATGTATATTTTCTCATTTGTTAGTTTGTGTGTGCATATCATAGCTGGCTTTTGAAAATTTTTACATTGCGGCAGGTGTTTATTTATATACGTGTAGTTGAGTGTATTTTTGGAAATTTGAATTTGTTTTTGTGAAAAGAAAATTTGTTTTAGCAAGTGTTTTTTGTGTGACGTAATTTGTTTTTCGTTTGTTGTTTTTTGAGCACAGGTGTTTTCGTGCACAGGTGTTTTTGAGCATAGGTGTTTTCGAGCACAGGTGTTTTTGAGCACAGGTGTTTTCGAGCACAGGTGTTTTCGAGCACAGGTGTTTTTGAGCACAGTAGTTTTTGTGTGTAGGCGCGTGTTATGTAGTACCTTTTGGGGTTTACGTGGTTTACCCACATTGTTAGCGTGGGTGCTGACTCTCATAGAGTCTCAGTGTTTTCTGTATTTGTTGTTTTTCTGCTTTTTGGTTTTTCTGCCAGTGAGTGTTGTGTTGAGTGTCTGGTACTGAGTTGCCACTTGTTTCCGGGGGGATTGGGCAGGTTTTGCTCAAAGGGTACCGGTGTCTGTCCGAGTGTTGAAGGTGCTGATTTTTGTTTAGACTGCGTTCGTAGCTGTTAACCTTAGACCTACAGTGCGATTTGGTTCAGCTCCACATCGGTTGGCTTGGAGCCGTTACGGGGACTTTGTTCTGTCCGGCGGTTTATTGGGTGACCAGTTCCAGACCGTTGGCTGGAGTTGTGGGTTGTGCCCTTGCGATATCGCAATAATCGACTGCTTAGGTGGTAGCAGCTACTGGACGATTCTATTCTTATAGTTAGTTCCTTCAGTGCGTTCAGTCACACGTGTCTTGAGAGCAGCTGTTCCAAGTCTTGTCTGGTCGAGTGGCTTCTGTGCCAGTGTTTTGCCGGCGGATCAGCCTGCCTGGTGAAAGGCCGGAAGTAGAAATGCTTCCCTCACGGAGGAGAAGGGCTAAGCACCCTGCTGGGAATGAGGGGAAAGAGCTAGCGTTAGCAGTGGAGACCTCGTCGGCTGATGAAGGTACTGGACCTTCGGTTGGGTCCCCGCCGCGTAGGAAGGTTAGGATAGGATCGCCATCGTTGGTGATGTTAGGGGATGGGAGTAGTTGTGCTGATATGGGTGACACCGCTGAAGAAGTGGTTGTCCACCCTATTGTTAGCAAGCGTGGAGGTGTAGTGAGGATTAAGGGGAAGAAGCGCATTAAGGGTACTTCTGCAAAGGAGTGTCCTGTTAGCGCTGTTAAGGAGGGTGGAGAAAATGGTGGTGTGGTTGGGGGAGGCGCTATCAGCCATGTTGCTGCCATGAAGGCAGTGACGGCGGAATTAAACGCATTGGTGTTTGGGGTTAAAGACTTTGAGGTCACTACTGCGAAGCACTAGCCCCACTGCGAAGGGGCTGATGGAGCTTGCCTCGAAGTACGAGGCGCTTCTGATGACGGTAGTAACCGAGAATGCCCATCTTCGCGGTCAGGTTGACGCTCTCAGGGGGGGTTGTGGGGGATCTATTCCCCAATCGAAGAGGTCGGTTGTGGGTTTGGCTCCGGCTGAGTCGGTGCGTGCGCCTCCAGCGTCTGTGTTGGAGGCGATTGCTCCGGCATTGCCGAAGCCGGTTGAGACTTGGTCGGTGGTGGTGAGCAGCAAGGCCCCGACCACCTCCTCTAAGGAGGTGATTAAGAAGGTCGTGAAGGAGGTGGGACCTTCCCTCGGAGTGCGTGTACACGAGGTGAAGCCGATTAAGGGTGGTGGGGTGGTTATTCGCACCCCCTCTGTTTTAGAGAGGGAAAAGGTGGCGAATAATGCCAAGTTCGGGGAGGTGGGGTTGGATGTGAGTGTGAACCGGAAGTTGGGTCCGCGGGTTGTGGTTCAGGGGGTTCACACCGAAATCTCCCATGATGACTTCATGGAGGAGCTCTTTCGGTTGAACCTTCAGGACATCAGCCCTGAGGCACGAAAGTCAGATTTGCGGATGGTCAGTCGGCCCTGGAAGGTGGCTGCTGATGGTAGCACCAACGTTGTCCTTGAGGGGTCGGACAAATTAATGTCCGCCCTTTTGGAGGCGGGAAGGTGCTACATAAAGTGGTTCTCCTTCAGGGTTCGACCGGATAGCCCAGTTGCTGGCTGCTTCCGGTGTATGGGTTTTGACCATAGAGTGGCTGAGTGTAGGGCCAAATCAGATGTTTGTAGGCGGTGCGGTCAAGAAGGACATAGAGCTGCCGGTTGTGGCAATGCCCCCCATTGTCGCAACTGTGCATTTAAGGGTAGACCAGCTGGGCATCTTATGATGTCAGCTGTCTGCCCGATTTACTGTGGCGTTGTTGGGCGTGCCCTCTCCAGACACTGATGGGGGGGATTTTTCAGCTTAATTGTCAGGGGTCGTATGCCGTTATGTGTGAGTTGGGGGGTTGTATGATTGAGGGGGGGTGTGGCATTGCCTTACTTCAGGAGCCTTACGCCACCAATGGTGTGGTTCGGGGTCTTCCTGGGGTTTTCAGGGTCTTTACGGACCTTGGGGGTAATGCCGCAATTGTTGTGACGGATCCAAACTACGATTGCGTAGTGTTGGATTCGTCGCAACAGGGGGTGTGTGTGGTGTTCCTAGAGCCCTACCTGGGCTACATGGATAAGCTACTACTACTGGGGAGTAGTAGCCCATTTATCCTAGGGTTGGATGCAAATGCCTCGTCCTCGATGTGGTTTAGTAAGGTATCCAGACTTTCGTCTGGATATCAAAGCCACATCCGAGGCGAGGTATTGAGTGAATGGGTGGTGGCTAAGAGCCTCCACATTTTGAATGAGCCGAGTGAATGGTTTACGTTTGAGGGGCCTAAGGGCATGAGTGATATTGACGTAACGTTAATGAATGAGGCAGCAAGGAGAGCGTTTGACGTCAGTTGGGAGATTAGGGGAGGGTGGGGATTGAGTGACCATAATTTGATACAAATTATGGTTTCTCCGAAATCCCCACCCTCGGCGTACGTGGGTCCATTGCGGCGATGGCGTACCTCTGGTACTGACTGGAACTAAGGGAAGCGGTATTGGAAATACCGCTTAGTGAGTTTGAGGAACTGGGGGTGGACGAGCAAATTGCTCGGCTGTATGAGTTGGTCTGGTGTGTTAATGATAGGATTTTCAGGAAGTATGAAAGTTCTAGGATTAGGAAAATTAAGTGGTGGACGAATGAGTTAACCTTGAAGAGGAGGACTGTCCGGCGGTTGAGACGAAAGTTTCAGCGTGCTCGGCGGTCCAATTCGGATAGGTTATCCCAGATCAGATATGATTTTAATTGTGCGGTTAGGGAGTATAAGGATATGCTTGTGAGAATAAAAGAAGAGGAATGGAGGAGCTTTGTTGGGGAGAATAGGGACGACCCCTGGGGGGAGGTCTACAGGATCTGCAGGGGTCGTAAGAGGGAGGATATCACCTCTCTCCGCGTTGGTGACTCTGTGTTATCAACGTGGAGAGAGTGTGCGGAGGTTCTGTTAGGAGCGTTCTTTCCTAGGGCTGAGGTTCAGGCATCTCAAGCACAAGAGGTACCTGTTCCTCCACTAGAAGATGAGGAGTTGGGATACGCCTTTGGCCTGGTTAGGTCTAAACGGTCCCCAGGTTTTGATGGTATGAACGGAGAGATGTGTAAAAGCTTGTGGAAGTTCATTCCGGAATACTTGGAGGCCATTTATAACAAGTGCGTATGGGAGGGATATTTTCCACGTGAGTGGAAAAGTGCCAGGGTCGTCCCTCTCCTGAAGTCCCCTGATAAGATCAGGAGTGATCCTCGTTCTTATCGGGGCATCAGCCTTCTTCCGGTGCTTGGAAAAGTACTGGAGAGGGTTATGGTGGAACGACTTCAGGAGCTAACGCGGGGTATGTGGTCGGATAGGCAGTATGGGTTCAGGAAAGGACGCAGTGTGGAAGATGCGTGGATGTATGTGCAGAATGTTGTTAGGGAGAATGTCAACAAGTATGTCCTCGGCATATTTGTTGACTTCAAGGGGGCATTCGATTATCTGATCTGGGATCGAGTCATAGAACGGTTAGAGGAACTTGGCTGTCCGGAAATTAGTCTCTGGCGAAGCTATTTTTCGGACAGAAAAGCCTCTATCGTTGGAATGAATGGGAGTGTGGAGATTGGAGTGACTCGTGGCTATCCGCAGGGATCCATCTGTGGTCCATATATATGGAACCTCATGATGGACTCTCTGCTTGGGCAGCTCGAACCACTCTGTAAGTGTTGTGCGTATGCGGACGACCTTCTTCTCCTTATTGAAGGTCGCTCAAGGCGTGAGTTGGATCGGGTGGGAGGACAATTTTTGGAAATTGTCCACAACTGGGGGATAAGTGTGGGTGTAGACATCTCGATGGACAAAACGGTGACAATGCTTTTAAAAGGCAGACTGTCACCGGGGCGTCCACCGGTTGTAAGAGTGAATGGGGTCGGCATCAGGTATGTGACGCAAGTCAAGTACCTGGGGTTGACCATGAGTGAAAGAATGTGTTTTACTCCACACTTGGTGAGTGTGAAGGTGCGACTGCAGGCGGTCGTAGGTAAGGTTATGCGCGTTTTACGGAGTGATTGGGGCCTCGGACGTCGTGCTGTTCGCACCATATACCGCGGCTTGTTTGTGGCCTGTGCCACTTATGGAGCTGCTGTATGGTGGCGAACTGTCACGACGGTCTTCGGTCGCCGAAAGCTCCTCTCCGTCCAGCGTTGCATGATGCTCGCCTGTCTGCCTGTATGTCGCACCGTTTCTACGGATGCGTTGCAGGTGTTACTAGGTGCGCCCCCTCTTGACCTGGTTGTCATGCAGCGTGCTGTATCATTCAGGTTAAGAAGGGGTCTGAGTGTGTCATTGCTGCGGAATGATTTGATTTCCGATGATGATGTGGAGAGGGAGGGATATCTAGGGAGCAAGAGGCTTCTAGATGATAGGGTCAGGTGTAGGTGGCAAGACCGTTGGGACAGTAGTCTCAATGGTCGGGTGACTTATGAGTACATCCGGGACGTTAGGTATGTAGAAGGAAACCCAGACTTCAGATTTTGTCTAAGTCTGGGTTTCCTACTTACGGGGCATGGGCCTCTTAATGCATTCTTGCATAAGAGGCACCTTGCAGATAGTCCAGAGTGTATGTGTGGGGCGTGTGTTGAGGATTGGGTGCATGTTATAGCGGAATGCCCGATGTACTCAGACATTAGGGACCTTGGGGGTATGGGGATTAGTTGGACTGATGGACGGATATATGTTATGGTGTGATCTCCACTAGTCGGAATGCCGAACAGTTAGGGTCGTTTGAAAGATTAGCGCGCGTGTTGTTCAGGCGGCGAATTCAATTGGCTGAAGACCGGGGTTAGCTTCTGGTATGAAAGGTGTATGAATTGGATGAGAGAATGGGATTCAATCCCTGGTCACCAGTCCAGAGCTGTATGGAAGCTCAACTGGTAGTAGTTTCGGCTACGAGGTCTGACCGGAGACTTAATTCTGGTACCACGGGGAGCAGGAGCCCTTGGAGTTCGCTCCAACCTGCTCATGCGGACTGGCCCCTCGGGGAGTATCGTAGTGGTTGTGGTTCAATACCCAAATGCGGGGAGAGTGACTTTGGTCACTCAATGTGGAGTTGCATTGCAACCGGGTGCCGGACCCAAAGTACGGCAGAGATTTTAGATAGGCCTCGAACCCCACCAAGGTGGTTAGTATGTCCATTCCACACGCCAATTGGTACCGAATAATGCATTGCATTTTCGGGGCGCTGATCATCGCATTGATTTGATCCGCTGTGCTTTTGAGCACCGTGGAGTAAGGCCGTCGTCGGCAGGTACCCACGTTAATCCCACCGGACGTTGTCCCTCTAATTGGAGTTGTTTGTAGAACCTCGAAGTGAACGGACGCGTTTGCGCATCATTGCGAGTTTTTAAAAGCGATTTTTAAAGTGATTTTCAGTGTTTCTGAAGCGAAAGAATTTTTCGGTTTTTCGGTAGCCTGTTGTGAAAATAGACACAGTAAGCAGGTACGTGAGGGATTATACACATCGTGTGCATTCCCAAAGTGAATGCGGATAGCGGCTTAGGCCATTAACTTGTGTGTGTTAGTGAACAAAGTGTGGGATTTCCCAGCAGTGCGGGTATAGTGGCATCTGCCATTAACAAACCTTTGTGCAGTGCAGGTAGTGGAAGTGTACTTTTAGCGCTTTGTGTTGTACTAATCGCGAGTGTTTATTCTCTGTGTTGTTGTTGGTGCAGGTACAAGAGAGTACCAGCCAGTGTAGGTGGATATGGCTCCACCACGGAGGAAAGGAGCCAAGGCGCGTGCGGAGGGCGAGGATTCCGAGCCCGCAACGGTCGGGAGGTGGGACCTTCCCTCGGTGTACGTGTACACGAGGTGAAACCCATTAAGAGTGGTGGTGTGGTCATCCGCACCCGCTCTGTTGTGGAAAGGGAGAAAGTGGCAAATAATGCCAAATTTGGAGAGGTCGGTCTTAGCTTGACCGTAAACAAAAAGACAGGGCCGAGAGTTGTGGTGCAAGGGGTGCCCACACAGATTACTCCTGACGAGTTCATGACGGAGCTCTTCCGTCTGAACCTTCAGGAGGTCAGTCCAGAGGCTAAAACCTCGGACATGAGTATAGTGAGTCGCCCCTGGAAGGTGGAGGCTGACCGTACAACTAACGTTGTACTTGAGGGCACAGACAAATTAATGTCTGCCCTCTTAGAGGCGGGAAGGTGTTACATTTTACAATTAAATTTTTAGAGGTCCTACGCCGTCATGTGTGAGTTAGGGCGTTGTATTTTAGATAGTGGATGCAGCATCGCCTTACTCCAGGAGCCATACGCCACCAATTTTGGAATGGTAAGTGGTCTTCCTGGGGGTTTCAGGGTCTTCACGGACCTTGGGTGTACTGCTGCAATAGTTGTGACTGACCCAAGCTATGACTGCATAGTTTTGGATTCGTCACAAGAGGGTGTATGTGTTTCTGTAGAGGGGGGGTTCGGTAGGCTGATTGCTGCTAGTATGTATTGTAAGTTTATGGAACCTATAGAGCCTTATCTGCGATACATGGATAAGCTACTACTACTTGCGAGTGGTAGCTCATTTATCCTAGGGATGGATGCGAATGCCTTGCCTCGATGTGGTTTAGCAAGTTTTCTCGATGGGCGTACAGATATCGGAGCCACATTCGGGGTCGGGCATTAAGCGAATGGATGGCTGCTAACAGTCTCCACATCCTAAATGAGTCAAGCGAGGGGTACACATTTGATGGTCAGCAAATAGGGCGTTCAGTTTTAGGTGGGAGATTAGTGGAGGGTGGGGATTGAGCGATCATAATTTGATTAAAATTATGGTTACTCCTAATTCCCCTCCCTCGACGTATGTAAGTCCATTGCGGCGATGGCGTACCTCTGGTATCGACTTGAACCAATATGGACAGTGTGTTAGGGAAGCGGTATTGGATATACCGCTTAGTGAGTTTGAAAATCTGGGGGTGGACGAGCAAATTGCTCGGTTGTACGAATTGGTCTGGGGAGTGAACGATAGGTTGTTGAAGAAATATAAGGATTTTAGGGTTAGGAAAATAAAGTGGTGGACGCACTATTAAGACGGAAGTTTCAACGCGCTCGGCGGTCAAATTCGGATAGGTTGGCCCAGATTAGGAACGATTTCAGTTGTGCGATGCATGAGTATATGGCCATGCTTATAAAAATCAAAGAAGAGGAGTGGAGGGGTTCGTCAATGAGCATAGGGATGACCCCTGGGGTCAGGTCTTAAGGATTTGTAGGGGTCGTAGGAGGGAGGACATCACTTCTCTTCGTGTTGATGACACTGTGTTATCAACATGGAGTGAGTGTGCAGGGGTTCTGTTAGGAGCGTTCTTTCCTAGGGCTGAGGAGCTGGCACCTCTTGCACAAGAGGTACCTGTTCCTCCACTTGATGATGGGGAGTTGGGATATGCCTTTAGCCTGGTTAGGTCTAAACGGTCCCCAGGTCTTGATGGTTTGAACGTAGACTTGTGCAAAAGCTTGTGGAAGTTCATTCCGGAATACTTGGAGGTCATTTACGACAAGTGCCTTTATTAGGGGTATTTTCCACGTGAGTGGAAAAGTGCTAGGGTTGTTCCTCTCCTGAAGTCACCTGATAAGATTAGGAGTGATCCACGATCTTATCGGGGCATCAGTCTTCTTCCAGTGCTTGGTAAAGTACTGGAGAGGGTTATGGTGGAACGGCTTCAGGAGCTAACGCGGGATCTGCGGTCGGATAGGCAGTACAGTTTCAGGAAAGGACGCAGCGTAGAGGATGCTTGGTTTTATGTCCAGAGGGCCGTTAGGGAGAATACCAACAAATATGTCCTCGGCATATTCCTCGGTGATTCAACGATTGGAGGAACTTGGCTGTCCGGAAATTAGTCTCTGGCAAAGCTACTTTTCGGACAGAAAAGCCTCTATCGTTGGAATGAATGGTAGCGTGGACATTGGGGTAGAACGGGGCTGCCCACAGGGATCCATCTGTGGTCCATATATATGGAACCTAATGATGGACTCTCTGCTTGGCCAACTTGAGACACTTTGTAGTTGTTGCGCATACGCAGACGATCTTCTTCTCCTAGTTGAAGGTCGTTCACGGTTGGAGTTAGAGCGGAAGGGTGAACGATTGTTAGAAATTGACACTTTGTAGTTGTTGCGCATACGCAGACGATCTTCTTCTCCTAGTTGAAGGTCGTTCACGGTTGGAGTTAGAGCGGAAGGGTGAACGATTGTTAGAAATTGTTCACAATTGGGGTATAGGTGTGGGGGTTGACGTATCGGTTGACAAGACGGTGACAATGCTCTTGAAAGGCATACTGTCATCGGCTCGTCCACCGATTGTCCGAATGAATGGGGTCAATATCAGGTATGTGACGCAAGTCAACTATCTGGGATTGACCATCGGCGAAAGGATGTGTTTCAACCCTCACTTGTTAAGGAATGATTGGGGTCTCGGACGTCGTGCGGTTCGCACTATATATAGCGGCTTATTTGTGGCCTGTGCCACATATGGAGCCGCTGTATGGTGGGAATTAGCATCAAAGGTCAGGGGTCGCCAAAAACTTCTTTCCATACAACGTTGTTCGATGCTTGCCTGTTTGCCTGTATGTCGCACAATTTCTACAGATGCGTTGCAGGTGTTGTTGTGCGCCTCCTCTTGACCTGATTGTTATACAGCGTGCTGTTGCATTTAGGTTAAGAAGAGGCTTAAGTGTCTCATTGCTGTCAAATTGGGTTTCTGATGAGGATGTTGCGAGGGAGGGCTATCTAAGGAGCAAAAGGTGATAGTGTTAGGAGTAGGTGGCAAGACCGTTGGGACAATAGCCCTAACGGTCGGGTGACCTACGAGTACATTCGGGATGTTAGGTTTGTAGAGGAAAACCCAGACTTCAGATTCTGTATGAGTCTGGGTTTCTTGCTTACCGGGCATGGACCTTTGAATGCATTTTTGCATGAAAGGAACCTTTCCGGAAGTCCGGAGTGTATATGTGGAGCACACTCTGAGGACTGGATGCATATCATAGCGGAATGCCCGATGTACTCGGACATTAGGGATCTTGGGGGTATGGGGATTAGCTGGACTGATGGACAGCTAGATGTTAGTGGTGTGCTCTCGGATAGTCGGAATGCCGAACATTTAGGGTCGTATAATAGGTTTCACGTGTTTTGTTCAGTCGGCGTTGGCAATTAGTTGAAAATCGGGTGGAGGAGGTATAATTTTTATACCATCAACTTAAATGGTCACCAGTCCGGAGCAGTATGGTAGCTCAACTGGTAGTAGTTTCAACTACGAGGTCTGACCGGAGACTTAATTCTGGTACCACGGGGAGTAGGAGCCCTTGGAGTTCGCTCCAACCTACTCATGCGGACTGGCCCCTCGGGGAGTATCGTGGTGGTTGTGGTTTAATACCCGAATGCGGGGAGAGTGATATTTGTCACTCAATGTGGAGTTGCATTGCAACCGGGTGCCGGACCCAAAGTACGGCAGAGATTTTAGATAGGCCTCGAACCTCACCAAGGTGGTTAGTGTGTCCATTCCACACGCCAATTGGTACTGAATAATGCATTGCATTTTTCGGGGCGCTGATCATCGCATTGATTTGATCCGCTGTGCTTTTGAGCACCGTGAGGTAAGGCCGTCGTCGGCAGGTACTCACGTTATATATTTGCATATAAGTACTAATTTATTTTCATATAAATACTAATTGTATGAATTCATACAAGTAAATAATTTTCATATTAATACTTATTGTACGAATTCATACAAGTAAATAATTTTCATATAAATACTAAATAATTTTCATATAGGTACTAAGTTTATGAATTCATACAAGTAAAAAATTTTCATATAGATACAAAGTTTATGAATTCATACAAGTAAATAATTTTCATATAAGTACTAATTAATTTTCATATAAATACTAAATAATTTTCATATAAATACTAAATAATTTTCATATAGATACTAAGTTTATGAATTCATACAACTAAATAATTTTCATATTCATACAAG
>NC_071672.1:1872500-1960000 GCF_028554725.1 Zeugodacus cucurbitae | reverse complement strand
ATTGCTTGCATGTTCAATGGCAATTTCAAGGCGGAATGTGCTGTGCGGCCGCCATCAAGTAATGTAGCTGCAATTCCGGAAGAAGCAAGTGCCAATGCGATTTTTTGTTCCGACCGAATCGTTGCCAGTATTAATGAAATCAAAAATGTTTTTCCAGTGCCGGTGCTCCAGTGTTGTCATTGACAGTTTGCATCACTGTGTCATATACATATTTTTGTTGATCATTTAATTGTGGAGTATACGTTTGTACGAACGCACGCAATTCATTACGATCGAATTGCAGTTCGCGTTGCAATTCTCGTTCAAATAAATCATGCATTGGACGATTTGGTGGAGTCAATTCTAATTGCCCTAATGCCTTATTTGCAATCGTAAAGCACAAATCATCCATCATTATCAAGGCTTCATTATACATTTCCAATGTCAGCAGCAATGCAGGATCATTGGAACGATGTCGAAGTCGAATCAAAATGTCTTCAGCCATGAACTCTTTGTATTTATTCCACAATTCCAGTGGATTTGATGGAAAACATGTTGATATTATGATCGCAAATAACATACGAATTTGAATTGGTGGAGAAACAATTGATGCATCACGAAGCGTAGCATCCCAATGCGTATCATCTTCCAGCAAATGCAAGTGTTGACATGCTTCACGGTATGTTGCGCACAATTGACCATTAACAGTTCGTAAATGTTGGAATGATTGAGGTCCAAGTATGTTCACCAACAAAAGTCGCAAGTAAAAACATTCAACATTAGCTGGACTAACTGTATAAATGCGTCCCAAAGCATCTGTTCGAAAAATACCTGGATAACCATCAACAGGTGTGCCTTGTTTGCGACGTTGAAATTTTTTTGTTGATGCATTCCATGTGAAATAGTGAGGCACTTCCGAATATAGCAAAGTCCTGGAAAATTCATCAGTTTCACATAACTGGAAATAAGCTGTCAGTGTAGTTACTGGTGGCTCTATTACTCTTTGTTCGGCATTTGCAGCAGTGTAGTAAACACGTTGGCCGTTTTCAAGATGAACTGCCAAATGTACAACAACCGGATGTCTGTCATGAATTGGAAACGATAAAATACGCCATACAGCCTCATTCTTACTAATATAGCGCCCCATTTGGTACTGCAAAATTTCGTTATGATTATTCTCAGGAGCCACTCCAAAAACAGCCATATCGCTGCCCTTATTCACATACTTGCAAATATATTTGATTGATTTTACAGAATTGCAATATTCTACGTTGATGTGAGCGTTGAACATTTTTGACAGCATCGGTGAGTACGGAACTATCCACCGGTTATCGATTTCAACATCTTGATTTTTAATTTTAATTACAGTTAATTTACCGTTGTCTTCAGTTGATCGTCGACGATACTGTGGATATCCATCATCTCCTGTAATTGTTTCAGCAATCAATTGCTTTGGAAAACGTTTCGAACATTTACCATCAATCATACAAAGTGAATTTCGATTAATATCACCACAGGGACCGTGAATCATATTTTTCGTGACAACTTCGAATAATCCTGAGTCGATGGTTTGATCTGGAATTTCGGCCGATATGATGGTATCAATCATATCAGGGGTTATTTTGTTTACGCACCAAATCAAAATATGTGCGTAAGGTAAGCCTCTTTTTTGCCACTCTATGGTATACATAAAGCACCGCACTTCTCCAAATACACGGAGTTTGACAATTAGATCCATTAATTTTTTCAATTTTTGATGGAATACACGGGCAGTTATGTCATGCCGATCTTTTGGCACCTGACCATCAAGTAAACAATCAGACACATCGACCCACTTCGGGTTGCACGTAAATGTTATGAATAGATCCGGTCGTCCATAATTTCGTACATATGTCATCGCATCTTGCGTATATTCATGCATATGAGGTGGGCTACCAACATATGATGATGGTAAAATTGTTAAACGGCCGATATCATTCACATTTACATCATTGATTATTGCGTCACGCAAATGTATGTATTCCTCTGATCTTAATCGGGCTTGATTGTAACGGATGAAATTTAATTGCTCACTTTAAATTTTGGCGTACATATCGACGCTATATTGATGCGAAAGTTGATTGCATCGCAAAATAAAATTTGTTTCTTGAGGGCGAATCATCAATCGGTACGAATAAAAATTCATCGCACTGACTTTTTTTGTTGATTCTTGACCTGTATTGCAAAAATTAATTAGCGAATGAAAATGAGATATAAATCATATTTAGCACATTCGCGTAAATTGCGGGAATTCCCGTCATTCATGTTTCCTTCAATAAAACAATTGCGGGAATTCCCGCGCTATTTAAATAGGGCTTTTCTACCGTCAAAAATGGTTAACTTCTTATCACTGCACATTTTTAGTGTTGGTAAAGTCGTGAACTACCATCCCTGACAGGCCAACCGCAATTCAAACAAATTTAATTTGGGGAATCCCCATTCAAAGTTAACGTGCCAGTAATTTGTGGTTTGTTGAGGGGAAGTTTCATTGAAACAAAATGCGGGAAATCCCGACAAAAGTGCATAGGAAATTCATGTGGTAATGGCGGGAATTCCCTAATTTGTTCAGACTATTTAAAAAAATTAACCTGTAGAAAAAAGCGGGAATTCCCGCTCTTCAATTTTGTATGGAAAAATTAAGTGATTATCTGGCAGTCACCCGCTAAATTCAAATGAACGCGAACGTGTTAAACAAAATAAAATGTATATGTACCAGTTGTTGGATTTATCATTGGTATGTTGATGTGATAGCCATCGTCCCCTCTCCAAAACAAAATGGGGTATTGCAATGCATCATAACAGCGATGGAGTTCTGAAATAAGTTGTAAATTCTCATTTCTACGATACAAAACAATGTCTCGTGACTGAAACTGTTCGCCAACCACAACAATGGCTACTTCATCAATCGTAGGTGCATTGAATCGTCTGGTGTGCTCCCCAATTGGTGTTTTATCGTCTTTTATTATGATTTTGTGGCCATCGGAGGGCATCCGTTCCAGTGCCACTTCAAAAAATATCACCAATTCATTGTGTTGATGAAAAAATGTTTGCAATTCATTCACGATTGATCTTCTCGTATTCGTCGAAATTGCACAGCGCTTATTTAATTCACGATTCTCCTTCATCAATGAAATATATTTGCAAAAATTTATGATCACCATCTGGTAATGGTAGCAAAGACCCAGCTCTATGGTATATTTGACCTTGAATCTGTAACGGTCGAGAAATATATGTAGATGATAACGGATCTTAATTTCTAAAAACATCGAACACAGGGACGGCACATAAATTAAAAATGATATTGCTAATTCCACATGAAGAAATCACCTTAAACGTCGGCATAAATCCATCTTTTATAATATTTGTAGCTCCAAAAGATGTCATTTGAAAGCATGAATTGTATTTTTGAATATTTATGAGGAAATGCTTTGATGTTGGCGAATTACCAAAAACCAATGAATGCAAAAGTTCTGGCGGAAGTTCTAGCACCGGTAATTTGACTTTCCCACCAGCACAACACAGGCGTTTCGTTTATGAATTTAAATGCTTTGAAATTTATACATTCTATATTCATCTGGCCAATGTAGGCATACATGCTGTAATCAATGGTGGCATCGTAATTGAAAGCCGCGTGTTCCATTTGACGTATATCATTAACGGACGTACGCCCACGACGGTTTCTTGGTGCTTCACTATTATCCAAGTAAGTTCTCCGTCTGTGTCGTTGTGTTTCCATTTCATTTCGTCGAACACAATCTTCTTCACTTTGTGATCTTCGATTTAACGCTGTAGCATTTGATTGACGTGAACGTCTGCCAATCGTCTTGAACGTGGCATTCTTTCAGTACAGTGTATAACTAATTGAATGTAAAAGCAATACATTGAAAATTATTTCTAGAAAAAATTATACATTTAATTCAAACTTCAATGTCTGTGCGTGGAAATATGAATTCACATACACTCACACTGGACATAACCTCAATTGTGCAAATAAATTGTGCTGGCAATTGAACTATATATATAAAAATTAAGCAATTAAAATACAATTAAAAAAGAAACACATGGTTAACACTCACTAAAAGTATGTTTATTCAAAATGAGAGCAAGATATAAAAGAACTCAAAGCACATAAGAAAACTGTCAACTGAATTCCAATGACAGCAAATTAATATTCTGTTCGCAATGAGAGCACGATGGAAAATTGATAAATCGTATTGAAAATACTTGATTTTGGTACAGTGTATTTACTCACAAAAAATGTCAAACTCAGGAACGGCTGCACCGATTCCAAACAAACTTCACACAAACCACCTCCTTATAGGTAGGAACGAAATCTAAAATTTTTGTGTCAATCGATTCGGCGGTTCTTGAGTTATAAGACTACCAAGGAAATGTAACTTCTTTTTATATATATAGATAACAATCTTAGTATTCCCAAAAACAATAAAATTTCAATATTATTTCAAATAATATATACATTTAGAGGAACGTCTAGCATAAAATATTATTTTATTCTAGGATTGCCTTAAATGTAAAAAAGCAAGAAAATAATATTGTTGTTATAATGAAGTAGTACGCGGGATGAAAAGATTGAATATTTATTATTAAGAGTTGTCATTGACAGTTTGCATCACTGTGTCATATACATATTTTTGTTGATCATTTAATTGTGGAGTATACGTTTGTACGAACGCACGCAATTCATTACGATCGAATTGCAGTTCGCGTTGCAATTCTCGTTCAAATAAATCATGCATTGGACGATTTGGTGGAGTCAATTCTAATTGCCCTAATGCCTTATTTGCAATCGTAAAGCACAAATCATCCATCATTATCAAGGCTTCATTATACATTTCCAATGTCAGCAGCAATGCAGGATCATTGGAACGATGTCGAAGTCGAATCAAAATGTCTTCAGCCATGAACTCTTTGTATTTATTCCACAATTCCAGTGGATTTGATGGAAAACATGTTGATATTATGATCGCAAATAACATACGAATTTGAATTGGTGGAGAAACAATTGATGCATCACGAAGCGTAGCATCCCAATGCGTATCATCTTCCAGCAAATGCAAGTGTTGACATGCTTCACGGTATGTTGCGCACAATTGACCATTAACAGTTCGTAAATGTTGGAATGATTGAGGTCCAAGTATGTTCACCAACAAAAGTCGCAAGTAAAAACATTCAACATTAGCTGGACTAACTGTATAAATGCGTCCCAAAGCATCTGTTCGAAAAATACCTGGATAACCATCAACAGGTGTGCCTTGTTTGCGACGTTGAAATTTTTTTGTTGATGCATTCCATGTGAAATAGTGAGGCACTTCCGAATATAGCAAAGTCCTGGAAAATTCATCAGTTTCACATAACTGGAAATAAGCTGTCAGTGTAGTTACTGGTGGCTCTATTACTCTTTGTTCGGCATTTGCAGCAGTGTAGTAAACACGTTGGCCGTTTTCAAGATGAACTGCCAAATGTACAACAACCGGATGTCTGTCATGAATTGGAAACGATAAAATACGCCATACAGCCTCATTCTTACTAATATAGCGCCCCATTTGGTACTGCAAAATTTCGTTATGATTATTCTCAGGAGCCACTCCAAAAACAGCCATATCGCTGCCCTTATTCACATACTTGCAAATATATTTGATTGATTTTACAGAATTGCAATATTCTACGTTGATGTGAGCGTTGAACATTTTTGACAGCATCGGTGAGTACGGAACTATCCACCGGTTATCGATTTCAACATCTTGATTTTTAATTTTAATTACAGTTAATTTACCGTTGTCTTCAGTTGATCGTCGACGATACTGTGGATATCCATCATCTCCTGTAATTGTTTCAGCAATCAATTGCTTTGGAAAACGTTTCGAACATTTACCATCAATCATACAAAGTGAATTTCGATTAATATCACCACAGGGACCGTGAATCATATTTTTCGTGACAACTTCGAATAATCCTGAGTCGATGGTTTGATCTGGAATTTCGGCCGATATGATGGTATCAATCATATCAGGGGTTATTTTGTTTACGCACCAAATCAAAATATGTGCGTAAGGTAAGCCTCTTTTTTGCCACTCTATGGTATACATAAAGCACCGCACTTCTCCAAATACACGGAGTTTGACAATTAGATCCATTAATTTTTTCAATTTTTGATGGAATACACGGGCAGTTATGTCATGCCGATCTTTTGGCACCTGACCATCAAGTAAACAATCAGACACATCGACCCACTTCGGGTTGCACGTAAATGTTATGAATAGATCCGGTCGTCCATAATTTCGTACATATGTCATCGCATCTTGCGTATATTCATGCATATGAGGTGGGCTACCAACATATGATGATGGTAAAATTGTTAAACGGCCGATATCATTCACATTTACATCATTGATTATTGCGTCACGCAAATGTATGTATTCCTCTGATCTTAATCGGGCTTGATTGTAACGGATGAAATTTAATTGCTCACTTTAAATTTTGGCGTACATATCGACGCTATATTGATGCGAAAGTTGATTGCATCGCAAAATAAAATTTGTTTCTTGAGGGCGAATCATCAATCGGTACGAATAAAAATTCATCGCACTGACTTTTTTTGTTGATTCTTGACCTGTATTGCAAAAATTAATTAGCGAATGAAAATGAGATATAAATCATATTTAGCACATTCGCGTAAATTGCGGGAATTCCCGTCATTCATGTTTCCTTCAATAAAACAATTGCGGGAATTCCCGCGCTATTTAAATAGGGCTTTTCTACCGTCAAAAATGGTTAACTTCTTATCACTGCACATTTTTAGTGTTGGTAAAGTCGTGAACTACCATCCCTGACAGGCCAACCGCAATTCAAACAAATTTAATTTGGGGAATCCCCATTCAAAGTTAACGTGCCAGTAATTTGTGGTTTGTTGAGGGGAAGTTTCATTGAAACAAAATGCGGGAAATCCCGACAAAAGTGCATAGGAAATTCACGTGGTAATGGCGGGAATTCCCTAATTTGTTCAGACTATTTAAAAAAATTAACCTGTAGAAAAAAGCGGGAATTCCCGCTCTTCAATTTTGTATGGAAAAATTAAGTGATTATCTGGCAGTCACCCGCTAAATTCAAATGAACGCGAACGTGTTAAACAAAATAAAATGTATATGTACCAGTTGTTGGTTTTATCATTGGTATGTTGATGTGATAGCCATCGTCCCCTCTCCAAAACAAAATGGGGTATTGCAATGCATCATAACAGCGATGGAGTTCTGAAATAAGTTGTAAATTCTCATTTCTACGATACAAAACAATGTCTCGTGACTGAAACTGTTCGCCAACCACAACAATGGCTACTTCATCAATCGTAGGTGCATTGAATCGTCTGGTGTGCTCCCCAATTGGTGTTTTATCGTCTTTTATTATGATTTTGTGGCCATCGGAGGGCATCCGTTCCAGTGCCACTTCAAAAAATATCACCAATTCATTGTGTTGATGAAAAAATGTTTGCAATTCATTCACGATTGATCTTCTCGTATTCGTCGAAATTGCACAGCGCTTATTTAATTCACGATTCTCCTTCATCAATGAAATATATTTGCAAAAATTTATGATCACCATCTGGTAATGGTAGCAAAGACCCAGCTCTATGGTATATTTGACCTTGAATCTGTAACGGTCGAGAAATATATGTAGATGATAACGGATCTTAATTTCTAAAAACATCGAACACAGGGACGGCACATAAATTAAAAATGATATTGCTAATTCCACATGAAGAAATCACCTTAAACGTCGGCATAAATCCATCTTTTATAATATTTGTAGCTCCAAAAGATGTCATTTGAAAGCATGAATTGTATTTTTGAATATTTATGAGGAAATGCTTTGATGTTGGCGAATTACCAAAAACCAATGAATGCAAAAGTTCTGGCGGAAGTTCTAGCACCGGTAATTTGACTTTCCCACCAGCACAACACAGGCGTTTCGTTTATGAATTTAAATGCTTTGAAATTTATACATTCTATATTCATCTGGCCAATGTAGGCATACATGCTGTAATCAATGGTGGCATCGTAATTGAAAGCCGCGTGTTCCATTTGACGTATATCATTAACGGACGTACGCCCACGACGGTTTCTTGGTGCTTCACTATTATCCAAGTAAGTTCTCCGTCTGTGTCGTTGTGTTTCCATTTCATTTCGTCGAACACAATCTTCTTCACTTTGTGATCTTCGATTTAACGCTGTAGCATTTGATTGACGTGAACGTCTGCCAATCGTCTTGAACGTGGCATTCTTTCAGTACAGTGTATAACTAATTGAATGTAAAAGCAATACATTGAAAATTATTTCTAGAAAAAATTATACATTTAATTCAAACTTCAATGTCTGTGCGTGGAAATATGAATTCACATACACTCACACTGGACATAACCTCAATTGTGCAAATAAATTGTGCTGGCAATTGAACTATATATATAAAAATTAAGCAATTAAAATACAATTAAAAAAGAAACACATGGTTAACACTCACTAAAAGTATGTTTATTCAAAATGAGAGCAAGATATAAAAGAACTCAAAGCACATAAGAAAACTGTCAACTGAATTCCAATGACAGCAAATTAATATTCTGTTCGCAATGAGAGCACGATGGAAAATTGATAA
Source organism: Zeugodacus cucurbitae (assembly GCF_028554725.1). Taxonomy (NCBI): domain Eukaryota; kingdom Metazoa; phylum Arthropoda; class Insecta; order Diptera; family Tephritidae; genus Zeugodacus; species Zeugodacus cucurbitae. The sequence goes on along the minus strand of NC_071672.1, from coordinate 1,951,318 downwards.
ATCGTATTGAAAATACTTGATTTTGGTACAGTGTATTTACTCACAAAAAATGTCAAACTCAGGAACGGCTGCACCGATTCCAAACAAACTTCACACAAACCACCTCCTTATAGGTAGGAACGAAATCTAAAATTTTTGTGTCAATCGATTCGGCGGTTCTTGAGTTATAAGACTACCAAGGAAATGTAACTTCTTTTTATATATATAGATAACAATCTTAGTATTCCCAAAAACAATAAAATTTCAATATTATTTCAAATAATATATACATTTAGAGGAACGTCTAGCATAAAATATTATTTTATTCTAGGATTGCCTTAAATGTAAAAAAGCAAGAAAATAATATTGTTGTTATAATGAAGTAGTACGCGGGATGAAAAGATTGAATATTTATTATTAAAAAAATTATTGGTGTTAAGAAATAATTATGTATGTTTCTTTAAAATAGCAAAAAGATAAAATATAAAATAAATATAAATATTTTTATACAACATCAACTCATATGGGACTACCCCCTGAATTTAAGCATATTAATGAGGGGAGGAAAAGAAACTAACAAGGATTTTCTTAGTAGCGGCGAGCGAAAAGAAAATAGTTCAGCACTAAGTCACTTTGTCTATATGGCAAATGTGAGATGCAGTGTATGGAATATCTTAATATCTAGTATGAGAAATTAACGATTTAAGTCCTTCTTAAATGAGGCCATTTACCCATAGAGGGTGCCTGGCCCGTATAACGTTAATGATTATTAGAAAGATATTTCCAAAGAGTCGTGTTGCTTGATAGTGCAGCACTAAGTGGGTGGTAAACTCCATCTAAAACTAAATATAACCATGAGACCGATAGTAAACAAGTACCGTGAGGGAAAGTTGAAAAGAACTCTGAATAGAGAGTTAAATAGTACGTGAAACTTTATAATATTATAGTAATAGTGTGCATTTTTTTCATATAAGGACATTGTAATCTATTAACATAATAAAATATTTATCAAAAGATCATTGGTGTTAAGTTTATTCAAATTAATTTGCTTTTAGCTTATTAACATAGAATAAATACTGATGATTTGATAAAGTGTTGATAGATTTTACATATATAATGCTTAAATTCTTTTGAATTTTACAATAATATTATTATCATTGATTTTAATATTAATTGTATGCATTTATATGATTAACAATGCGAAAGATTCAGGATACCTTCGGGACCCGTCTTGCAACACGGACCAAGGAGTCTAACATATGTGCAAGTCATTGGGTTATATTAAACATAATGACGAAATTAACTTAACTTTTATATAATGGGATTAATTTTTAGTGAAATATTTTACTATTAATTCAATCCCGGGGCGTTCCATATAGTTATGTATAATGATAATTTATTATTATTTATACATCTAACTGGAGCGTACCTTGAGCATATATGCTGTGACCCGAAAGATGGTGAACTATACTTGATCAGGTTGAAGTCAGGGGAAACCCTGATGGAAGACCGAAACAGTTCTGACGTGCAAATCGATTGTCAGAATTGAGTATAGGGGCGAAAGACCAATCGAACCATCTAGTAGCTGGTTCCCTCCGAAGTTTCCCTCAGGATAGCTGGTGCATTTAAATATTATGTAAAATAATCTTATCTGGTAAAGCGAATGATTAGAGGCCTTAGGGTCGAAACGACCTTAACCTATTCTCAAACTTTAAATGGGTAAGAACCTCACCTTTCTTGATATGAAGGTTGAGGTTATGATATAATGTGCCCAGTGGGCCACTTTTGGTAAGCAAAACTGGCGCTGTGGGATGAACCAAACGTAATGTTACGGTGCCCAAATTAACAACTCATGCAGATACCATGAAAGGCGTTGGTTGCTTAAAACAGCAGGACGGTGGACATGGAAGTCGTAATCCGCTAAGGAGTGTGTAACAACTCACCTGCCGAAGCAACTAGCCCTTAAAATGGATGGCGCTTAAGTTGTATACCTATACATTACCGCTAAAGTACATGATTTATAATACAATTTCGGTTGGATTATAAATTTTGAAACTTTAGTGAGTAGGAGGGTACAATGGTGTGCTTAGAAGTGTTTGGCGTAAGCCTGCATGGAGCCGCCATTGGTACAGATCTTGGTGGTAGTAGCAAATAATCGAATGAGACCTTGGAGGACTGAAGTGGAGAAGGGTTTCGTGTGAACAGTGGTTGATCACGAGTTAGTCGGTCCTAAGTTCAAGGCGAAAGCCGAAAATTTTCAAAGTTTTAATGAATTGTTGAGAATATATTATGTTTTCTTCATAGTAATTAAACACTTGAATAATTTTGAACGAAAGGGAATACAGTTCCAATTCCGTAACCTGTTGAGTATCCGTTTGTTATTAAAAATGGGCCTTGTGCTCATCCTGGCAACAGGAACGACCATAAAGAAGCCGTCGAGAGGTATCGGAAGAGTTTTCTTTTCTGTTTTATAGTCGTACTACCATGGAAGTCTTTCGAAGAGAGATATGGTAGATGGACTAGAAGAGCATGACATTTACTGTTTTGTCGATATTTTCTCCTCGGACCTTGAAAATTTATGGTGGGGTTACGCAAACTTCTCAACAGGCCGTACCAATATCCGCAGCTGGTCTCCAAGGTGAAGAGTCTCTAGTCGATAGAATAATGTAGGTAAGGGAAGTCGGCAAATTAGATCCGTAACTTCGGGATAAGGATTGGCTCTGAAGATTGAGATAGTCGGGCTTGATTGGGAAGCAATACCATGGTTTATGTACTCGTTCTGGGTAAATAGAGAATTTCGGTTCTTGTTCCCCGGATAATAGTTACGTAGCCAATTGTGGAACTTTCTTGCTAAAATTTTATAATAATTATATCGCAAGATATATATTCTTATTTAATTATAACGATTATCAATTAACAATCAATTCAGAACTGGCACGGACTTGGGGAATCCGACTGTCTAATTAAAACAAAGCATTGTGATGGCCCTAACGGGTGTTGACACAATGTGATTTCTGCCCAGTGCTCCGAATGTCAAAGTGAAGAAATTCAAGTAAGCGCGGGTAAACGGCAGGAGTAACTATGACTCTCTTAAGGTAGCCAAATGCCTCGTCATCTAATTAGTGACGCGCATGAATGGATTAACGAGATTCCTACTGTCCCTATCTACTCCTTTTGGAGGCGGGAAGGTGCTACATAAAGTGGTTCTCCTTCAGGGTTCGACCGGATAGCCCAGTTGCTGGCTGCTTCCGGTGTATGGGTTTTGACCATAGAGTGGCTGAGTGTAGGGCCAAATCAGATGTTTGTAGGCGGTGCGGTCAAGAAGGACATAGAGCTGCCGTTTGTGGCAATGCCCCCCATTGTCGCAACTGTGCATTTAAGGGTAGGCCAGCTGGGCATCTTATGATGTCAGCTGTCTGCCCGATTTACTGTGGCGTTGTTGAGCGTGCCCTCTCCAGACACTGATGGGGGGGATTTTTCAGCTTAATTGACAGGGGTCGTATGCCGTTATGTGTGAGTTGGGGGGTTGTATGATTGAGGGGGGGGTGTGGCATTGCCTTACTTCGGGAGCCTTACGCCACCAATGGTGTGGTTCGGGGTCTTCCTGGAGGTTTTAGGGTCTTTACGGACCTTATGGTTAATGCTGCAATAGTTGTGAATGATTCCGGCTATGATTGTGTAGTCTTGGATTCGTCACAACAGGGGGTGTGTGTGTCTATAGAGGGGGAGTTCGGTAGAATGATTGTCGCTAGTTTGTATTACAAATTTAGCGAGCCCCTAGAGTCCTACCTGGGCTATATGGATAAGTTACTACTTCTGGCGAGTGGTAGCCCATTAGTCCTAAGGTTGGATGCGAATGCCCCGTCCTCGATGTGGTTTAGTAAGGTATCCAGACATTCGTCTGGATATCAAAGCCACGTTCGAGGCGAGGTAATGAATGAATGGGTGTTGGCTAAGGGCCTTCACATTCTGAATGAGCAGAGTGATATGTATACGTTTGAAGGGCCTAGGGGTGTGAGTGATATTGACGTGACGCTTATGAATGAGGCAGCAATTAGAGTGTTTGATTTTATGTGGGAGGTTAGAGGAGGGTGGGGTCTGAGTGATCATAATTTGATCCAAATTGTGGTTGCTCCTCGTTCCCCTCCTTTGGTGTGTGTGAGTCCATTGCGGCGATGGCGTACCTCTGGTATTGACTGGAACCGATATGGACAGAGTGTAAGGGAAGCGGTGTTAGAAATACCGCTTAGAGTGTTTGATGATCTGGAGGTGGATGAGCAAATTGCTCGGCTGTGTGAGTTGGTGTGGGGTGTGAATGACAGATTGTTCAGGAAGTGTGGAAGTTTTAGGGTTAGAAAAATTAAGTGGTGGACGCATGAGTTAACCTTGAAGAGGAGGACTGTCCGGCGGTTGAGACGAAAGTTTCAACGTGCTCGGCGGTTCAATTCTGATAGGCTGTCCCAGATTAGGTATGATTTTAGTTGTGCGATGAATGAATATAAAGATATGATTGTGAAAATTAAAGAAGAAGAGTGGAGGAGTTTTGTGAATGACAATAGGGATGACCCCTGGGGTCAGGTCTATAAGATCTGCAGGGGTCGTAAGAGGGAGGATATCACCTCTCTTCGTGTTGGTGACACTGTGTTATTAACGTGGAGAGAGTGTGCTGGGGTTCTGTTAGGAGCGTTCTTTCCCAGGGCTGAGGTTCAGGCACCCCATGCACATGAGGTACCTGTTCCTCCATTAGATGATGGGGAGCTGGGATATGCCTTTGGCCTGGTCAGGTCTAAACGGTCTCCAGGTTTTGATGGTCTGAACGGAGAGATGTGCAAATGCTTGTGGAAGTTCATTCCGGAATACTTGGAGGTCATTTATGATAAGTGCATTTGTGAGGGATATTTTCCACGTGAGTGGAAAAGTGCCAGGGTTGTTCCTCTCCTGAAGTCTCCTGATAAGATCAGGAGTGAACCTCGTTCTTATCGGGGCATCAGTCTCCTTCCAGTGCTTGGAAAAGTGCTGGAAAGAGTTATGGTGGAACGGCTTCAGGAGCTAACGCGGGATTTGAGGTCGAATAGGCAGTATGGGTTCAGGAAAGGACGCAGTGTAGAAGATGCCTGGATGTATGTTCAGAATGCTGTGAGGGAGAATACCAACCATGTCCTTGGCATATTTGCTGACTTCAAGGGGGCGTTTGACTACCTAATCTGGGATCGAGTGATTCAACGGCTAGAGGAACTTAACTGTTCGGAAATTAGTCTCTGGCGGAGCTTCTTTTCGGACAGGAAAGCCTCTATTGTTGGTATGAATGGGAGTGTGGAGATTGGAGTGGTTCGTGGCTGCCCGCAGAGATCCATCTGTGGTCCATATATTTGGAACCTCATGATGGACTCATTGCTTGGACAGCTCGAACAACTCTGTAGGTGTTGTGCGTATGCGGATGACCTACTTCTTTTGGTCGAAGGCTGTTCGAGGTCTGAGATTGAAAGGGTAGGAGGGCAATTGTTGGAGATTGCTCATAATAGGGGTGTGGGTGTGGGGGTTGGCATATCGATGGATAAAACGGTGACAATGCTCTTAAAGGGTAGACTGTCACCGGGTCGTCCACCGGTTGTCCGTGTGAATGGGGTCAGCATCAGGTATGTGACGCAAGTCAAATATCTGGGGTTGACCATGAGTGAAAGAATGTGTTTTACTCCACACTTAGTGAATGTGAAGCGGCGGCTGCAGGCGATTGTTGGTAGTGTCAGGCGCGTTTTACGGAGTGATTGGGGTCTCGGGCGTCGTGCTGTTCGCTCCATATATCGAGGTTTGTTTGTAGCCTGTGCCACTTATGGATCTCTTATATGGTGGAAGGTGGCTACGATGGTTTCGGGTCGTCGAAAACTTCTTTCTATACAGCGTTGCATGATGCTTGCCTGTTTGCCAGTATTTCGCACCGTGTGCCCCCTCTTGACCTGATTGTTTTACAGCGTGCTGTTTCTTTCAGGTTGAGGAGGGGTTTGAGTGTGTTATTGCTGCGGAATGAATGGATTTCTGACGATGATGTGGAGAGGTTGGGATATCTAGAAAGCAAGAGGCTTCTAGATGACAGGGTTAGGAGTAGGTGGCAAGACCGTTGGGATAATAGTCCTTACGGTCGTGTGACTTATGAGTACATTCGGGATGTTGGGTTTGTTGGGGAAAACCCAGATTTCAGATTCTGTCTGAGTCTGGGTTTCCTATTTACGGGGCATGGGCCTTTGAATGCTTTTTCGCATCAGAGGCACCTCTCTGATGGAATGGAATGTATGTGTGGGGCGCGTGTTGAGGATTGGGTGCATGTTATTGCTGAATGCCCGATGTACTCGGACATTAGGGACCTTGGGGGTATGAGGATTAGTTGGACCGATGAACGGTTAGATGTTAGTGGTGTGATCTCCACTAGTTGGGATGCCGAACGATTAGAATTATTTGGTGTGTTTGCGCGTGAGGTGTTTAAGCGGCGAAGACAATTAGCTGGAAACTAAGTATAGTTTCTTTGTGTGAATGGTGTGTGTATTGTGTGTGTATTGGATGAGAGAATGGGGTCCAACCCCTGGTCACCAGTCCAGAGCAGTATGGAAGCTCAACTGGTAGTAGTTTTTTGGCTACGAGGTCTGACCGGAGACTTAATTCTGGTACCACGGGGAGTAGGAGCCTTTGGTGTTCGCTCCAACCTACTCGTGCGGACTGGCCCCTCGGGGAGTATCGTGGTGGTTGTGGTTTAATACCCGAATGCGGGGAGAGTGATATTTGTCACTCAATGTGGAGTTGCATTGCAACCGGGTGCCGGACCCAAAGTACGGCAGAGGTTTTAGATAGGCCTCGAACCCCACCAAGGTGGTTAGTGTGTCCATTCCACACGCCAATTGGTACTGAATAATTCATTGCATTTTTCGGGGCGCTGATCATCGCATTTTATTGATCCGCTGTGCTTTTGAGCACCGTGAGGTTAGGCCGTCATCGGCAGGTAATCACGTTAATATTGGCTTTAGATGTCCCTATCTACTGTCTAGCGAAACCACAGCCAAGGGAACGGGCTTGGAATAATTAACAGGGAAAGAAGACCCTGTTGAGCTTGACTCTAGTCTGGCAGTGTAAAGAGACATAAGAGGTGTAGCATAAGTGGGAGATATATAATTTCGGTTATGTATCAACAATGAAATACCACTACTCTTATTGTTTCCTTACTTACTTGATTAAGTGGAACGTGTATCATTGCTTAGCCATTATATGGGTATATTTATATATCTTATGGTATTGGGTTTTGATGCAAGCTTCTTGATCAAAGTACCACGAGTTTTTTATATAATTGTAAACATATTTTAATGAAATGATAGCATTTCGGTGTTATTGTTATAATTAAAATTTGGTATAACTCCAACACTCAGGTATGATCCAATTCAAGGACATTGCCAGGTGGGGAGTTTGACTGGGGCGGTACATCTCTCAAATAATAACGGAGGTGTCCCAAGGCCAGCTCAGTGCGGACAGAAACCACACATAGAGCAAAAGGGCAAATGCTGACTTGATCTCGGTGTTCAGTACACACAGAGACAGCAAAAGCTCGGCCTATCGATTTTGGTTTAGAGAGTTTTTAACAAGAGGTGTCAGAAAAGTTACCAAAGGGATAACTGGCTTGTGGCGGTCAAGCGTTCATAGCGACGTCGCTTTTTGATCCTTCGATGTCGGCTCTTCCTATCATTGTGAAGCAAAATTCACCAAGCGTTGGATTGTTCACCCATTCAAGGGAACGTGAGCTGGGTTTAGACCGTCGTGAGACAGGTTAGTTTTACCCTACTAATGACAATTGTTATTGCGACAGCATTCCTGCGTAGTACGAGAGGAACCGCAGGTACGGACCAATGGTACAATACTTGTTCGAGCGAACAGTGGTATGATGCTACGTCCGTTGGATTATGCCTGAACGCCTCTAAGGTCGTATCCGTGCTGGACTGCAATGATAAATATGGGGCAATTGCATTGTATGGCTTCTCTAAACCATTTAAAGTTTATAAATTTTATTTATAAACGACAATGGATATATGTGATGCCAATGTTATTTGTAACATAGCAAATGCGGGAGGATTAAATATCACCTGTATGACGCGCTAGTTACTTATTAAAACATTATTTAATACAATGTCAATGCCTAGAATCAATTGTAAACGACTTTGGTAACTGGCAAGGTGTTGTAAGTGGTAGAGCAGCTGCTATACTGCGATCCACTGAAGCTTATCCTTTGCTTGATGATTCGATCAAACTGTTTATAAACTATTTATATGTATATGGGGGGATGGGGTCATATGTAGAAGTTCACGCAAGTGAGGAAAGTTTCTGATTGCCATTCACTTGGGAGTGGCCAGGAACGATTCTTTTGCATATGACTCAAGCAGCTCACGACTTCCGGTTTTAGACCAAGTATCCCCTGGGTAGCTAACAGACATCCGTTTGGAGGCGAGCTAAAGTGAGAAGGCGAAGCCCGCTTGTGCGGTTGTGCGTAGGGCTTGGGACCCACCACATAAAAAAATTTCCCCAATGAAAACAAACACCGAGCCTCGGATGAGAAACCCCCCTTTTGATGACGACCCCTGCAAACGTACTAAGGATCATGATTTGAGGGCATGCACCTGGAATGTCCGGACTCTTAATTGGGAAGGTGCCTCTGCCCAGCTGGTTGATGTCCTCATACAACTAAAGACTGACATCACCGCCGTCCAAGAAGTGCGATGGACGGGACAAGGACGGAAGAAGGTGGGTCCTTGTGACACCTACTACAGCGGCCATATAAAGGAGCGCAAATTTGGTGTTGGATTTGTGGTGGGAGAGAGACTACGTCGCCGAGTCCTGGCATTCACCCCGGTGTATGAACGTCTAGCCACAATCCGCATAAAAGCGAGGTTCTTCAACATATCGCTGATTTGCGCCCACGCCCCAACGGAAGAGAAGGACGATGTGACCAAAGATGCTTTCTATGAGCGCCTAGAACGCACCTATGAGCGCTGCCCCCGCCACGATGTCAAAATCGTGCTTGGCGATTTTAACGCCAGGGTGGGTAAAGAAGGTGTCTTTGGCACAACAGTCGGAAAATTCAGCCTCCATGACGAAACATCGCCAAACGGCCTGAGGCTGATCGACTTCGCTGGGGCCCGAAATATGGTTGTCTGTAGTACCAGATTCCAGCATAAAAAAATTCATCAAGCAACGTGGCTGTCCCCTGATCGAAACACGCGCAACCAAATCGATCACGTTGTGATAGACGGAAGACATGTCTCCAGTGTTTTAGACGTGCGTACGCTCCGAGGACCAAACATTGACTCGGACCCTTATCTAGTAGCAGCAAAGATACGCACTCGCCTCTGTGCAGCAAAGAACGCCCGTCAACAAACACAAGGAAGGTTCGACGTCGAAAAGCTGCAATCACAACCGACAGCCGAACGATTTTCTACTCGACTTGCACTCCTGCTCTCTGAGAGCACTCATCAGCATCTCGATATAAGGGAGCTGTGGAACGGCATCTCAAACTCATTGCATACCGCTGCAGCCGAAACAATTGGTCTCCGGCAACGCCAAAAAACCAGTTGGTACGATGAGAATTGTCGTTCCGCAGTGGAGAGAAAACAGACTGCCTACCTCGCAACGTTGCGATCGACCACAACACGTTCGGGGTGGGATAGATATCGAGAACTGAAGAGGGAAGCGAGACGCATTTGCAGACGTAAAAAGAAAGAGGCCGAAATGCGTGAGTATGAAAAGCTTGAAAAGCTGGCCGACATGGGTAATGCTCGAAAATTTTATGAAAAGATGAGGCGATTAACAGAAGGTTTCAAGACCGGAGCATTATCATGTAGGGACCGAGAAGGTAATCTGGTAACGGATGTCCAGAGCACACTGGGATTATGGAGGGAACACTTCTCCGACCTGCTCAATGGCAGTGAAAGTACAACACCAGGAGATGGCGAACCCGATTCCCCAATCGATGACGATGGAATAGATGTTCCATTACCCGACCATGAAGAAATTCGAATAGCAATTACCCGCTTGAAGAACAACAAAGCGGCGGGGGCCGATGGATTACCGGCCGAGCTATTCAAATACGGCGGCGAAGAACTGATAAGGTGCATGCATCAGCTTCTTTGTAGAATATGGTCGGAAGAAAGCATGCCTGACGATTGGAATCTTAGTGTGCTCTGCCCAATCCATAAGAAGGGAGACCCCACAATCTGCGCCAACTACCGTGGTATAAGTCTCCTCAATATCGCATATAAGGTTTTGTCGAGCGTATTGTGTGAAAGACTAAAGCCCACCGTCAACGAACTGATTGGACCTTATCAGTGTGGCTTTAGACCTGGAAAATCCACAATGGACCAGATATTCACCATGCGCCAAATCTTGGAAAAGACCCGAGAGAGAAGAATCGATACTCACCATCTTTTTATCGATTTTAAAGCTGCCTTCGATAGCACGAAAAGGAGCTGCCTTTATGCCGCGATGTCTGAATTTGGTATCCCTGCAAAACTAATACGGCTATGTAAGCTGACGTTGAGCAACACCAAAAGCTCCGTCAGGATCGGGAAGGACCTCTCCGAGCCGTTCGATACCAAACGAGGCTTCAGACAGGGTGACTCACTATCGTGCGACTTCTCCAATCTATTGCTGGAAAAAATAATACGAGCTGCAGAACTAAATAGAGAGGTTACAATCTTCTACAAGAGTGTACAGCTCCTGACGTATGCCGATGATATTGATATCATCGGAAGCAACAACCGCGCCGTTTGTTCTGCGTTTTCCAGACTAGATAAAGAAGCGAAGCGTATGGGTCTGGTGGTGAATGAGGACAAGACGAAATATCTCCTGTCATCAAACAAACAGTCGGCGCACTCGCGTCTTGGCTCCCACGTCACTGTTGACAGTCATAACTTTGAAGTTGTAGATAATTTCGTTTATCTGAGAACCAGCATTAACAACACCAACAATGTCAGCCTTGAAATCCAACGCAGAATCGCTCTTGCCAACAGGTGCTACTTTGGACTGAGTAGGCAATAGAAAAGTAAAGTCCTCTCTCGACGAACCATAATCAAACTCTATAAGTCGCTCATTATTCCCGTCCTGATGTATGGCGCTGAAGCGTGGACGATGACAACATCCGATGAGACGACTCTTGGGGTTTTCGAGAGAAAGGTTTTGCGCAAGATTTATGGTCCTCTAAACATTGGCAACGGCGAATACCGCAGACGATGGAACGATGAGCTGTACGATTTATACGACGACATTGACATAGTTCAGCGAATAAAAAGACAGCGGCTACGCTGGCTAGGTCATGTTGTACGGATGGAAGAAAACACTCCAGCTCTGAAAGTATTCGATGCAGTACCCGCTGGAGGAAGCCGCGGAAGAGGACGACCTCCACTCCGGTGGAAAGACCAAGTGCAAAGTGACCTGCCTTCACTTGGTGTTTCCAGTTGGCGCCAAAAAGCAAAAAGGAGGAATGAGTGGCGCGCTCTGATGGATTCGGTTATAATCGCTTAAAGCGGTTCCTACGCCAAATATATATATATATATATATATATATATATGTGTGTGTGTTGTAATATACATACCGTATATATTTATATTATAAATAATTTATATATATGTATATATATGTATTTTTTTTAATGTATATATATACTAGCTGTTACCCTGTGCGCTTCGCTACACCTAAATCGATTAAAACTCTTAAGGGTTTTTACTTTGTGTTTTATTTATTGTTGTAAAACTGTTACTTATTTATAAAACATTTAAAAAATATTGGTATACAACATTTTTGGTTTTTCCACCTGGCGCGTAAATGAATAAGCACCTTGGTGTTCCCACTCTCGAGCATGCGACGAACAATTGGCCGTGTGAGAAGCACGGTTCTTCCAAATTGATGCCGCAAACTTGAAACGTTTGCCCTTGCGATTTGTTGATGGTCATCGCAAAGGCAAGACGTACTGGGAACAGCAAGCGCTTAAATTCAAACGGCATGTCCGTTGGAATCATGGGAATGCGTGGTAAGAGTACAACTTCACCTGCTGCCTTGCCATTTAGTATTGTTGCTTCAATCAAATTTGGCCACAATATTTTGACTGAAAGTATTGTGCCATTACATAAAAGTCGGTGGCTTCAGATTTCGTAGAAGTATAATGGGTGAACCGACTTTCAGGACCAAACTATGGGGTAGCAGACCGGGGGGATCCAAAGAATTCAAGAATTCAGTTGGATAATTGACTATTTCATCTTGATTCAAAACGCTATCAATCGATGTATATGTTGTAGCTTCTCCTGGCAGTTTTTCTTGAATGGCAAAATTGATTTCGTTGACGTGTACATTTTTCGGTGCCAATATTGCGTTCACTTAAATAGTGTTGAACAATATTCGGAAATACACTTTCAATCAGTTCTTCTTTCGATTGTAAAAGTGTACAAAAGTTGTTCGGCAATGTGTTCAAACCGGTATCATCGATTGGTATTTTGCCTTCGCCAATGTCCAACAACTGCTTCGAAAACGTCGCTGCGGATCGACCGTTTTGCAATTGGACTCGCATGTTGATGGTAAGAGTCAGCCTTTGAACATGTCTCCACAAAACTGACGATTTTAAACATGCGCTTATTTCGTCGGCAGGAGTTGGTCGAGGAATGACTGGCTAAGTTTGCCGAAAATCGCCAGATAATAAGACTAATGCTCCGCCAAAAAGTTGTTGCTTTTGGCGTAAATCTTGCATTGTTCTATTGAAAGCTTCTAATGACTTTTTTTTAGCCATTGGGCACTCATCCCATAGAACTATTCCAGCTCCTCGCAAAACTTTTGCCATTGCTGAATTCCTCGATATGCTGAATTGCTGAATGCAGCGATGCCTGACGAAGCAATTGCCAGCGCAATTTTCTGCTGTGACCGTATAGTAGCAAGAATCAAAGAGATCAGAAACGTTTTCCCTGTACCACCGGGCGCATCCAGAAAGTATAATCCACCGGCGTTATTGTCAACCGCTCGTATAATCTTATCATAAGCATTTTCTGCTGAATATTCAATTTGGTACTGTTAGCTTGTATGAAAGCACACAATTCATTGCAATCGTTTTGTTGTTCACGTTGAAGCTCATGGTCAAGCATATCAATCGCTGAACGATTGGGCGCAGTTATGCCAAGTTGCGCTAATGCCTTATTCGCAATTGTAAGGTACAGATCTTCAACCAATATCAAAGCATCATTATACATTTGTAATGTATATAGCAAGTCTGCGTCCGATGCTCGATTTCGCGCCAAAATTAATAAGTCCTCGGTCATGCAGTCTTTGTACTTATTCCATAGTTCTTGCGGATTTGACTTTTGGAAGGCATGTAGATATTATTATGGCGGTGTCCCAATGCATATCATCTTCTAACAATTGCAATCGCTGACATGCTTCACGATACGTCGCACACAACTGACTGTCAACAGTTTTCAAATCATCAAATGATCTTGGTCCGCGCACGTTGAAAGACGATGTTCGGATGGATGGTTTAAATTCGTCCTATGGCATCGGTTTTACGGACCTTTGGCTAACCGTCAACACGCTCCCCTTGCTTTCGTCGTTGAAATGTATTCAATGAAGCATTCCAAGTGAAATATTGGGGTATTTCGGAATATAGTAATGTTCTTGCAAATTCATTTTTTTTTTTGCAAAACGTGCAATGATACACACATTAAATTTCTTATGTGCACCCTCCACACAGACCCCAATCACCCCTGAAAATTTCATTGAAATCGGGTAAGCCGTCTAGGAGGAGTATGCGAACAGGAAGTTTTGCCACTTAATTTTATATATATAGATAATATAGAAGAAAAATCTAAGTTTAACATTATTAATTAAGTTTAATAGTAATAATTTGGATTAAGTATTTTATATTATTATGTTTTGAAAAAAATAAAATATATATTGCTTCCTAGGAAGCAAGTGGCTTCTAGATGACAGGGTTAGGAGTAGGTGGCAAGACCGTTGGGATAATAGTCCTAACGGTCGTGTGACTTATGAGTACATTCGGGATGTTGGGTTTGTTGGGGAAAACCCAGATTTCAGATTCTGTCTGAGTCTGGGTTTCCTATTTACGGGGCATGGGCCTTTGAATGCTTTTTTGCATCAGAAGCACCTCTCTGATGGAATGGAATGTATGTGTGGGGCGCGTGTTGAGGATTGGGTGCATGTTATTGCTGAATGCCCGATGTACTCGGGCATTAGGGACCTTGGGGGTATGGGGATTAGTTGGACTGATGGACGGTTAGATGTTAGTGGTGTGATCAACACTAGTTGGGATGCCGAACGATTAGAATTATTTGGTGTGTTTGCGCGTGAGGTGTTTAAGCGGCGAAGACAATTAGCTGGAAACTAAGTATAGTTTCTTTGTGTGAATGGTGTGTGTATTGTGTGTGTATTGGATGAGAGAATGGGGTCCAACCCCTGGTCACCAGTCCAGAGCAGTATGGAAGCTCAACTGGTAGTAGTTTCAACTACGAGGTCTGACCGGAGACTTAATTCTGGTACCACGGGGAGTAGGAGCCCTTGGAGTTCGCTCCAACTCCCCGAACTCCCCGAATACCCGAATGCGGGGAGAGTGATATTTGTCACTCAATGTGGAGTTGCATTGCAACCGGGTGCCGGACCCAAAGTACGGCAGAGGTTTTAGATAGGCCTCGAACCCCACCAAGGTGGTTAGTGTGTCCATTCCACACGCCATTTGGTACTGAATAATGCATTGCATTTTTCGGGGCGCTGATCATCGCATTTATTTGATCCGCTGTGCTTTTGAGCACCGTGAGGTAAGGCCGTCGTCGGCAGGTACTCACGTTAATATTGGCTTTAGATGTCCTTATCTGTCCTCATGCGGACTGGCCCCTCGGGGAGTATCGTGGTGGTTGTGGTTCAATACCCAAATGCGGGGAGAGTGACTTTGGTCACTCAATGTGGAGTTGCATTGCAACCGGGTGCCGGACCCAAAGTACAGCAGAGGTTTTAGATAGGCCTCGAATCCCACCAAGGTGGTTAGTGTGTCCATTCCACACGCCAATTGGTACCGAATAACGCGTAGCATTTTCGGGGCGCTAATCATCGCATTGATTTGTTCCGCTGTGCTTTTGAGCACCGTGGAGTAAGGCCGTCGTCGGCAGGTACCCACGTTAATCCCACCGGACGTTGTCCCTATCTGTCATTCGATTGTAGAATTTCAGATTGTTCAGACGTGTTTTCGTTTCTGTGCGTTTTCTGTGTCGTGAATTTTTTGTGAATTGGTGTTTTTTGTGTGGGAGCCCTCAGCATTGGATGTAAGTACATTCATTTTGAGTATTTGTGTATTAGTTTGTGATTTGTGGTAGTTTTTTAGCGCATTTGCATACATATTTACGCATTAGTATATTAATATATACGTGTGTGTATATATGTGTGTTTTTCATAAAAAATTTTCATTTTCAATATATGTTCGATTGTATGTGTAGATAAAGTTTGTCAGTACGTGTATACTTTTTCTGTAGTTGGCTATGTGTATTTTTACATTACTGCAAGTGTTTGAATATATATACAATTGTATGTATATTTTCTCATGTATGTATGTATATTTTCACAGGTGTTTTCGAGCACAGTAGTTTTTGTGTGTAGGTGCGTGTTAGGTAGTACCTTTTGGGGCTTACGTGGTTTACCCACATTGTTAGCGTGGGTGCTGACTCTCATAGAGTCTCAGTGTTTTCTGTGTTTGTTGTTTTTCTGCTATTTGGTTTTTCTGCCAGTGAGTGTTGTGTTGAGTGTCTGGTACTGAGTTGCCACTTGTTTCCGGGGGGATTGGGCAGGTTTTGCTCGAAGGGTACCGGTGTCTGTCCGCGTGTTGAAGGTGCTGATTTTTGTTTAGACTGCGATCGTAGCTGTTAACCTTAGACCCACAGTGCGATTTGGTTCAGCTCCACATCGGTTGCCTTGGAGCCGTTACGGGGACTTTGTTCTGTCCGGCGGTTTATTGGGTGACCAGTTCCAGACCGTTGGCTGGAGTTGTGCGTTCAGTCACACGTGTCTTGAGAGCAGCTGTTCCAAGTCTTGTCTGGTCGAGTGGCGTCTGTGCCAGTGTTTTGCCGGCGGATCAGCCTGCCTGGTGAAAGGCCGGAAGTAGAAATGCTTCCCTCACGGAGGAGAAGGGCTAAGCACCCTGCTGGGAATGAGGGGAAAGAGCTTGCGTTAGCAGTGGAGACCTCGTCGGCTGATGAGGGTACTGGACCTTCGGTTGGGTCCCCGCCGCGTAGGAAGGTTAGGATAGGTTCGCCATCGTTGGTGATGTTAGTGGATGGAAGTAGTTGTGCTGACATGGGTAACACCGCTGAAGAAGTGGTTGTCCACCCTATTGTCAGCAAGCGTGGAGGTGTAGTGTGGATTAAGGGGAAGAAGCGCATTAAAGGTACTTCTGCAAAAGAGTGTCCTGTTAGCGCTGTTAAGGAGGGTGGAGGGGGGTCCAGCACCTGTGTTGGAGGCGATTGCTCCGGCATTACCGAAGCCGGTTGAGACTTGGTCGGTGGTGGTGAGAAGCAAGGCCCCGACCACCTCCTCTAAAGAGGTGATTAAGAAGGTTGTGAAGGAGGTGGGACCTTCCCTCGGAGTGCGTGTACATGAGGTGAAGCTGATTAAGGGTGGTGGGGTGGTTATTCGCACCCCCTCTGTTTTAGAGAGGGAAAAGGTGGCGAATAATGCCAAGTTCGGGGAGGTGGGGTTGGATGTGAGTGTGAACCGGAAGTTGGGTCCGCGGGTTGTGGTTCAGGGGATTCACACCGAAATCTCCCATGATGACTTCATGGAGGAGCTCTTTCGGTTGAACCTTCAGGACATCAGCCCTGAGGCACGAAAGTCAAATGTGCGGATGGTCAGTCGGCCCTGGAAGGTGGCCGCTGATGGTAGCACCAACGTCGTCCTTGAGGGGTGCCTTACTCCAGGAGCCTTACGCCACCAATGGTGTGGTTCGGGGTCTTCCTGGAGGGTTTAGGGTCTTTACGGACCTTGGGGTTAATGCTGCAATAGTTGTGAATGATTCCGGCTACGATTGTGTAGTCTTGGCTTCGTCACAACAGGGGGTGTGTGTGTCTATAGAAGGGGAGTTCGGTAGAATGATTGTAGCTAGTTTGTATTGCAAATTTAGCGAGCCCCTAGAGCCCTACCTGGGCTAAATGGATAAGTTACTACTTCTGGCGAGTGGTAGCCCATTAGTCCTAGGGTTGGATGCGAATGCCCCGTCCTCGATGTGGTTTAGTAAGGTATCCAGACATTCGTCTGGATATCAAAGCCACGTTCGAGGCGAGGTAATGAATGAATGGGTGTTGGCTAAGGGCCTTCACAGGGAAGCGGTGTTAGAAATACCGCTTAGAGTGTTTGATGATCTGGAGGTGGATGAGCAAATTGCTCGGCTGTGTGAGTTGGTGTGGGGTGTGAATGACAGAGTGTTCAGGAAGTGTGGAAGTTTTAGGGTTAGAAAAATTAAGTGGTGGACGCATGAGTTAACCTTGAAGAGGAGGACTGTCCGGCGGTTGAGACGAAAGTTTCAACGTGCTCGGCGGTTCAATTCTGATAGGCTGTCCCAGATTAGGTATGATTTTAGTTGTGCGATGAATGAATATAAAGATATGATTGTGAAAATTAAAGAAGAAGAGTGGAGGAGTTTTGTGAATGACAATAGGGATGACCCCTGGGGTCAGGTCTATAAGATCTGCAGGGGTCGTAAGAGGGAGGATATCACCTCTCTTCGTGTTGGTGACACTGTGTTATTAACGTGGAGAGAGTGTGCTGGGGTTCTGTTAGGAGCGTTCTTTCCCAGGGCTGAGGTTCAGGCACCCCATGCACTTGAGGTACCTGTTCCTCCATTAGATGATGGGGAGCTGGGATATGCCTTTGGCCTGGTCAGGTCTAAACAATCTCCAGGTTTTGATGGTCTCAACGGAGAGATGTGCAAATGCTTGTGGAAGTTCATTCCGGAATACTTGGAGGTCATTTATGATAAGTGCATTTGTGAGGGATATTTTCCACGTGAGTGGAAAAGTGCCAGGGTTGTTCCTCTCCTGAAGTCTCCTGAAAAGATCAGGAGTGATCCTCGTTCTTATCGGGGCATCAGTCTCCTTCCAGTGCTTGGAAAAGTGATGGAAAGAGTTATGGTGGAACGGCTTCAGGAGCTAACGCGGGATTTGAGGTCGAATAGGCAGTATGGGTTCAGGAAAGGACGCAGTGTAGAAGATGCCTGGATGTATGTTCAGAATGCTGTGAGGGAGAATACCAACAAATATGTCCTTAGGATATTTGTTGACTTCAAGGGGGCGTTTGATTACCTAATCTGGGATCGAGTGATTCAACGGCTAGAGGAACTTAACTGTTCGGAAATTAGTCTCTGGCGGAGCTTCTTTTCGGACAGGAAAGCCTCTATCGTTGGTATGAATGGGAGTGTGGAGATTGGAGTGGTTCGTGGCTGCCCGCAGGGATCCATCTGTGGTCCATATATTTGGAACCTCATGATGGACTCATTGCTTGGGCAGCTTGAACCACTCTGCAGGTGTTGTGCGTATGCGGATGACCTACTTCTTTTGGTCGAAGGCTGTTCGAGGTCTGAGATTGAAAGGGTAGGAGGGCAATTGTTGGAGATTGCTCATAATTGAGGTGTGGGTGTGGGGGTTGACATATCGATGGATAAAACGGTGACAATGCTCTTAAAGGGTAGACTGTCACCGGTTGTCCGTGTGAATGGGGTCAGCATCAGGCATGTGACGCAAGTCAAATATCTGGGGTTGACCATGAGTGAAAGAATGTGTTTTACTCCACACTTAGTGAATGTGAAGCGGCGGCTGCAGGCGATTGTTGGTAGTGTCAGGCGCGTTTTACGGAGTGATTGGGGTCTCGGGCGTCGTGCTGTTCGCCCCATATATCGAGGTTTGTTTGTGGCCTGTGCCACTTATGGATCTCCTATATGGTGGAAGGTGGCTACGATGGTTTCGGGTCGTCGAAAACTTCTTTCTATACAGCGTTGCATGATGCTTGCCTGTTTGCCTGTATGTCGCACCGTTTCTACGGATGCGTTGCAGGTTTTATTGGGTGTGCCCCCTCTTGACCTGATTGTTTTACAGCGTGCTGTTTCTTTCAGGTTGAGGAGGGGTTTGAGTGTGTTATTGCTGCGGAATGAATGGATTTCTGACGATGATGTGGAGAGGTTGGGATATCTAGAAAGCAAGAGGCTTCTAGATGACAGGGTTAGGAGTAGGTGGCAAGACCGTTGGGATAATAGTCCTTACGGTCGTGTGACTTATGAGTACATTCGGGATGTTGGGTTTGTTGGGGAAAACCCAGATTTCAGATTCTGTCTGAGTCTGGGTTTCCTATTTACGGGGCATGGGCCTTTGAATGCTTTTTCGCATCAGAGGCACCTCTCTGATGGAATGGAATGTATGTGTGGGGCGCGTGTTGAGGATTGGGTGCATGTTATTGCTGAATGCCCGATGTACTCGGACATTAGGGACCTTGGGGGTATGAGGATTAGTTGGACTGATGAACGGTTAGATGTTAGTGGTGTGATCTCCACTAGTTGGGATGCCGAACGATTAGAATTATTTGGTGTGTTTGCGCGTGAGGTGTTTAAGCGGCGAAGACAATTAGCTGGAAACTAAGTATAGTTTCTTTGTGTGAATGGTGTGTGTATTGTGTGTGTATTGGATGAGAGAATGGGGTCCAACCCCTGGTCACCAGTCCAGAGCAGTATGGAAGCTCAACTGGTAGTAGTTTTTTGGCTACGAGGTCTGACCGGAGACTTAATTCTGGTACCACGGGGAGTAGGAGCCTTTGGTGTTCGCTCCAACCTACTCGTGCGGACTGGCCCCTCGGGGAGTATCGTGGTGGTTGTGGTTTAATACCCGAATGCGGGGAGAGTGATATTTGTCACTCAATGTGGAGTTGCATTGCAACCGGGTGCTGGACCCAAAGTACGGCAGAGGTTTTAGATAGGCCTCGAACCCCACCAAGGTGGTTAGTGTGTCCATTCCACACGCCAATTGGTACTGAATAATGCATTGCATTTTTCGGGGCGCTGATCATCGCATTTTATTGATCCGCTGTGCTTTTGAGCACCGTGAGGTTAGGCCGTCATCGGCAGGTACTCACGTTAATATTGGCTTTAGATGTCCCTATCTACTGTCTAGCGAAACCACAGCCAAGGGAACGGGCTTGAAATAATTAACAGGGAAAGAAGACCCTGTTGAGCTTGACTCTAGTCTGGCAGTGTAAGGAGACATAAGAGGTGTAGCATAAGTGGGAGATATATAATTTCGGTTATGTATCAACAATGAAATACCACTACTCTTATTGTTTCCTTACTTACTTGATTAAGTGGAACGTGTATCATTGCTTAGCCATTATATGGGTATATTTATATATCTTATGGTATTGGGTTTTGATGCAAGCTTCTTGATCAAAGTACCACGAGTTTGTTATATAATTGTAAACATATTTTAATGAAATGATAGCATTTCGGTGTTATTGTTATAATTAAAATTTGGTATAACTCCAACACTCAGGTATGATCCAATTCAAGGACATTGCCAGGTGGGGAGTTTGACTGGGGCGGTACATCTCTCAAATAGTAACGGAGGTGTCCCAAGGCCAGCTCAGTGCGGACAGAAACCACACATAGAGCAAAAGGGCAAATGCTGACTTGATCTCGGTGTTCAGTACACACAGAGACAGCAAAAGCTCGGCCTATCGATCCTTTTGGTTTAAAGAGTTTTTAACAAGAGGTGTCAGAAAAGTTACCACAGGGATAACTGGCTTGTGGCGGCCAGGGCGTTCATAGCGACGTCGCTTTTTGATCCTTCGATGTCGGCTCTTCCTATCATTGTGAAGCAAAATACACCAAGCGTTGGATTGTTCACCCATTCAAGGGAACGTGAGCTGGGTTTAGACCGTCGTGAGACAGGTTAGTTTTACCCTACTAATGACAATTGTTATTGCGACAGCATTCCTGCGTAGTACGAGAGGAACCGCAGGTACGGACCAATGGTACAATACTTGTTCGAGCGAACAGTGGTATGATGCTACGTCCGTTGGATTATGCCTGAACGCCTCTAAGGTCGTATCCGTGCTGGACTGCAATGATAAATATGGGGCAATTGCATTGTATGGCTTCTCTAAACCATTTAAAGTTTATAAATTTTATTTATAAACGACAATGGATATATGTGATGCCAATGTTATTTGTAACATAGCAAATGCGGGAGGATTAAATATCACCTGTATGACGCGCTAGTTACTTATTAAAACATTATTTAATACAATGTCAATGCCTAGAATCAATTGTAAACGACTTTGGTAACTGGCATGGTGTTGTAAGTGGTAGAGCAGCTGCTATACTGCGATCCACTGAAGCTTATCCTTTGCTTGATGATTCGATCAAACTGTTTATAAACTATTTATATGTATATGGGGGGATGGGGTCATATGTAGAAGTTCACGCAAGTGAGGAAAGTTTCTGATTGCCATTCACTTGGGAGTGGCCAGGAACGATTCTTTTGCATATGACTCAAGCAGCTCACGACTTCCGGTTTTAGACCAAGTATCCCCTGGGTAGCTAACAGACATCCGTTTGGAGGCGAGCTAAAGTGAGAAGGCGAAGCCCGCTTGTGCGGTTGTGCGTAGGGCTTGGGACCCACCACATAAAAAAATTTCCCCAATGAAAACAAACACCGAGCCTCGGATGAGAAACCCCCCTTTTGATGACGACCCCTGCAAACGTACTAAGGATCATGATTTGAGGGCATGCACCTGGAATGTCCGGACTCTTAATTGGGAAGGTGCCTCTGCCCAGCTGGTTGATGTCCTCATACAACTAAAGGCTGACATCACCGCCGTCCAAGAAGTGCGATGGACGGGACAAGGACGGAAGAAGGTGGGTCCTTGTGACATCTACTACAGCGGCCATATAAAGGAGCGCAAATTTGGTGTTGGATTTGTGGTGGGAGAGAGACTACGTCGCCGAGTCCTGGCATTCACCCCGGTGTATGAACGTCTAGCCACAATCCGCATAAAAGCGAGGTTCTTCAACATATCGCTGATTTGCGCCCACGCCCCAACGGAAGAGAAGGACGATGTGACCAAAGATGCTTTCTATGAGCGCCTAGAACGCACCTATGAGCGCTGCCCCCCCCACGATGTCAAAATCGTGCTTGGCGATTTTAACGCCAGGGTGGGTAAAGAAGGTGTCTTTGGCACAACAGTCGGAAAATTCAGCCTCCATGACGAAACATCGCCAAACGGCCTGAGGCTGATCGACTTCGCTGGGGCCCGAAATATGGTTGTCTGTAGTACCAGATTCCAGCATAAAAAAATTCATCAAGCAACGTGGCTGTCCCCTGATCGAAACACGCGCAACCAAATCGATCACGTTGTGATAGACGGAAGACATGTCTCCAGTGTTTTAGACGTGCGTACGCTCCGAGGACCAAACATTGACTCGGACCCTTATCTAGTAGCAGCAAAGATACGCACTCGCCTCTGTGCAGCAAAGAACGCCCGTCAACAAACACAAGGAAGGTTCGACGTCGAAAAGCTGCAATCACAACCGACAGCCGAACGATTTTCTACTCGACTTGCACTCCTGCTCTCTGAGAGCACTCATCAGCTTCTCGATATAAGGGAGCTGTGGAACGGCATCTCAAACTCATTGCATACCGCTGCAGCCGAAACAATTGGTCTCCGGCAACGCCAAAAAACCAGTTGGTACGATGAGAATTGTCGTTCCGCAGTGGAGAGAAAACAGACTGCCTACCTCGCAACGTTGCGATCGACCACAACACGTTCGGGGTGGGATAGATATCGAGAACTGAAGAGGGAAGCGAGACGCATTTGCAGACGTAAAAAGAAAGAGGCCGAAATGCGTGAGTATGAAAAGCTTGAAAAGCTGGCCGACATGGGTAATGCTCGAAAATTTTATGAAAAGATGAGGCGATTAACAGAAGGTTTCAAGACCGGAGCATTATCATGTAGGGACCGAGAAGGTAATCTGGTAACGGATGTCCAGAGCACACTGGGATTATGGAGGGAACACTTCTCCGACCTGCTCAATGGCAGTGAAAGTACAACACCAGGAGATGGCGAACCCGATTCCCCAATCGATGACGATGGAATAGATGTTCCATTACCCGACCATGAAGAAATTCGAATAGCAATTACCCGCTTGAAGAACAACAAAGCGGCGGGGGCCGATGGATTACCGGCCGAGCTATTCAAATACGGCGGCGAAGAACTGATAAGGTGCATGCATCAGCTTCTTTGTAGAATATGGTCGGAAGAAAGCATGCCTGACGATTGGAATCTTAGTGTGCTCTGCCCAATCCATAAGAAGGGAGACCCCACAATCTGCGCCAACTACCGTGGTATAAGTCTCCTCAATATCGCATATAAGGTTTTGTCGAGCGTATTGTGTGAAAGACTAAAGCCCACCGTCAACGAACTGATTGGACCTTATCAGTGTGGCTTTAGACCTGGAAAATCCACAATGGACCAGATATTCACCATGCGCCAAATCTTGGAAAAGACCCGAGAGAGAAGAATCGATACTCACCATCTTTTTATCGATTTTAAAGCTGCCTTCGATAGCACGAAAAGGAGCTGCCTTTATGCCGCGATGTCTGAACTTGGTATCCCTGCAAAACTAATACGGCTATGTAAGCTGACGTTGAGCAACACCAAAAGCTCCGTCAGGATCGGGAAGGACCTCTCCGAGCCGTTCGATACCAAACGAGGCTTCAGACAGGGTGACTAACTATCGTGCGACTTCTCCAATCTATTGCTGGAAAAAATAATACGAGCTGCAGAACTAAATAGAGAGGGTACAATCTTCTACAAGAGTGTACAGCTCCTGACGTATGCCAATGATATTGATATCATCGGAAGCAACAACCGCGCCGTTTGTTCTGCGTTTTCCAGACTAGATAAAGAAGCGAAGCGTATGGGTCTGGTGGTGAATGAGGACAAGACGAAATATCTCCTGTCATCAAACAAACAGTCGGCGCACTCGCGTCTTGGCTCCCACGTCACTGTTGACAGTCATAACTTTGAAGTTGTAGATAATTTCGTTTATCTGGGAACCAGCATTAACAACACCAACAATGTCAGCCTTGAAATCCAACGCAGAATCGCTCTTGCCAACAGGTGCTACTTTGGACTGAGTAGGCAATTGAAAAGTAAAGTCCTCTCTCGACGAACCATAATCAAACTCTATAAGTCGCTCATTATTCCCGTCCTGATGTATGGCGCTGAAGCGTGGACGATGACAACATCCGATGAGACGACTCTTGGGGTTTTCGAGAGAAAGGTTTTGCGCAAGATTTATGGTCCTCTAAACATTGGCGACGGCGAATACCGCAGACGATGGAACGATGAGCTGTACGATTTATACGACGACATTGACATAGTTCAGCGAATAAAAAGACAGCGGCTACGCTGGCTAGGTCATGTTGTACGGATGGAAGAAAACACTCCAGCTCTGAAAGTATTCGATGCAGTACCCGCTGGAGGAAGCCGCGGAAGAGGACGACCTCCACTCCGGTGGAAAGACCAAGTGCAAAGTGACCTGGCTTCACTTGGTGTTTCCAGTTGGCGCCAAAAAGCAAAAAGGAGGAATGAGTGGCGCGCTCTGGTGGATTCGGTTATAATCGCTTAAAGCGGTTCCTACGCCAAATATATATATATATATATATATATGTGTGTGTGTTGTAATATACATACCGTATATATTTATATTATAAATAATTTATATATATGTATATATATGTATTTTTTTAATGTATATATATACTAGCTGTTACCCTGTGCGCTTCGCTACACCTAAATCGATTAAAACTCTTAAGGGTTTTTACTTTGTGTTTTATTTATGGTTGTAAAACTGTTACTTATTTATAAAACATTTAAAAAATATTGGTATACAACATTTTTGGTTTTTCCACCTGGCGCGTAAATGAATAAGCACCTTGGTGTTCCCACTCTCGAGCATGCGACGAACAATTGGCCGTGTGAAAAGCACGGTTCTTCCAAATTGATGCCGCAAACTTGAAACGTTTGCCCTTGCGATTTGTTGATGGTCATCGCAAAGGCAAGACGTACTGGGAACAGCAAGCGCTTAAATTCAAACGGCATGTCCGTTGGAATCATGGGAATGCGTGGTAAGAGTACAACTTCACCTGCTGCCTTGCCATTTAGTATTGTTGCTTCAATCAAATTTGGCCACAATATTTTGACTGAAAGTATTGTGCCATTACATAAAAGTCGGTGGCTTCAGATTTCGTAGAAGTATAATGGGTGAACCGACTTTCAGGACCAAACTATGGGGTAGCAGACCGGGGGGATCCAAAGAATTCAAGAATTCAGTTGGATAATTGACTATTTCATCTTGATTCAAAACGCTATCAATCGATGTATATGTTGTAGCTTCTCCTGGCAGTTTTTCTTGAATGGCAAAATTGATTTCGTTGACGTGTACATTTTTCGGTGCCAATATTGCGTTCACTTAAATAGTGTTGAACAATATTCGGAAATACACTTTCAATCAGTTCTTCTTTCGATTGTAAAAGTGTACAAAAGTTGTTCGGCAATGTGTTCAAACCGGTATCATCGATTGGTATTTTGCCTTCGCCAATGTCCAACAACTGCTTCGAAAACGTCGCTGCGGATCGACCGTTTTGCAATTGGACTCGCATGTTGATGGTAAGAGTCAGCCTTTGAACATGTCTCCACAAAACTGACGATTTTAAACATGCGCTTATTTCGTCGGCAGGAGTTGGTCGAGGAATGACTGGCTAAGTTTGCCGAAAATCGCCAGATAATAAGACTAATGCTCCGCCAAAAAGTTGTTGCTTTTGGCGTAAATCTTGCATTGTTCTATTGAAAGCTTCTAATGACTTTTTGTTAGCCATTGGGCACTCATCCCATAGAACTATTCCAGCTCCTCGCAAAACTTTTGCCATTGCTGAATTCCTCGATATGCTGAATTGCTGAATGCAGCGATGCCTGACGAAGCAATTGCCAGCGCAATTTTCTGCTGTGACCGTATAGTAGCAAGAATCAAAGAGATCAGAAACGTTTTCCCTGTACCACCGGGCGCATCCAGAAAGTATAATCCACCGGCGTTATTGTCAACCGCTCGTATAATCTTATCATAAGCATTTTCTGCTGAATATTCAATTTGGTACTGTTAGCTTGTATGAAAGCACACAATTCATTGCAATCGTTTTGTTGTTCACGTTGAAGCTCATGGTCAAGCATATCAATCGCTGAACGATTGGGCGCAGTTATGCCAAGTTGCGCTAATGCCTTATTCGCAATTGTAAGGTACAGATCTTCAACCAATATCAAAGCATCATTATACATTTGTAATGTATATAGCAAGTCTGCGTCCGATGCTCGATTTCGCGCCAAAATTAATAAGTCCTCGGTCATGCAGTCTTTGTACTTATTCCATAGTTCTTGCGGATTTGACTTTTGGAAGGCATGTAGATATTATTATGGCGGTGTCCCAATGCATATCATCTTCTAACAATTGCAATCGCTGACATGCTTCACGATACGTCGCACACAACTGACTGTCAACAGTTTTCAAATCATCAAATGATCTTGGTCCACGCACGTTGAAAGACGATGTTCGGATGGATGGTTTAAATTCGTCCTATGGCATCGGTTTTACGGACCTTTGGCTAACCGTCAACACGCTCCCCTTGCTTTCGTCGTTGAAATGTATTCAATGAAGCATTCCAAGTGAAATATTGGGGTATTTCGGAATATAGTAATGTTCTTGCAAATTCATTTTTTTTTTTGCAAAACGTGCAATGATACACACATTAAATTTCTTATGTGCACCCTCCACACAGACCCCAATCACCCCTGAAAATTTCATTGAAATCGGGTAAGCCGTCTAGGAGGAGTATGCGAACAGGAAGTTTTGCCACTTAATTTTATATATATAGATAATATAGAAGAAAAATCTAAGTTTAACATTATTAATTAAGTTTAATAGTAATAATTTGGATTAAGTATTTTATATTATTATGTTTTGAAAAAAATAAAATATATATTGCTTCCTAGGAAGCAAGTGGCTTCTAGATGACAGGGTTAGGAGTAGGTGGCAAGACCGTTGGGATAATAGTCCTAACGGTCGTGTGAGTTATGAGTACATTCGGGATGTTGGGTTTGTTGGGGAAAACCCAGATTTCAGATTCTGTCTGAGTCTGGGTTTCCTATTTACGGGGCATGGGCCTTTGAATGCTTTTTTGCATCAGAAGCACCTCTCTGATGGAATGGAATGTATGTGTGGGGCGCGTGTTGAGGATTGGGTGCATGTTATTGCTGAATGCCCGATGTACTCGGGCATTAGGGACCTTGGGGGTATGGGGATTAGTTGGACTGATGGACGGTTAGATGTTAGTGGTGTGATCAACACTAGTTGGGATGCCGAACGATTAGAATTATTTGGTGTGTTTGCGCGTGAGGTGTTTAAGCGGCGAAGACAATTAGCTGGAAACTAAGTATAGTTTCTTTGTGTGAATGGTGTGTGTATTGTGTGTGTATTGGATGAGAGAATGGGGTCCAACCCCTGGTCACCAGTCCAGAGCAGTATGGAAGCTCAACTGGTAGTAGTTTCAACTACGAGGTCTGACCGGAGACTTAATTCTGGTACCACGGGGAGTAGGAGCCCTTGGAGTTCGCTCCAACTCCCCGAACTCCCCGAATACCCGAATGCGGGGAGAGTGATATTTGTCACTCAATGTGGAGTTGCATTGCAACCGGGTGCCGGACCCAAAGTACTGCAGAGGTTTTAGATAGGCCTCGAACCCCACCAAGGTGGTTAGTGTGTCCATTCCACACGCCATTTGGTACTGAATAATGCATTGCATTTTTCGGGGCGCTGATCATCGCATTTATTTGATCCGCTGTGCTTTTGAGCACCGTGAGGTAAGGCCGTCGTCGGCAGGTACTCATGTTAATATTGGCTTTAGATGTCCCCATCTGTAAAGAGCCGACACCACATGGTGATATATTTGCATATAAGTACTAATTAATTTTCATATAAATACTAATTGTATGAATTCATACAAGTAAATAATTTTCATATTAATACTTATTGTATGAATTCATACAAGTAAATAATTTTCATAGAAATACTAAATAATTTTCATATAGATACTAAATAATTTTCATATAGGTACTAAGTTTATGAATTCATACAAGTAAAAAGTGGGTCTGGTGGTGAACGAGGACAAGACGAAATATCTCCTGTCATCAAACAAACAGTCAGCGCATTCGCGTCTTGGCTCCCACGTCACTGTTGACAGTCATAACTTTGAAGTTGTAGATAATTTCGTATACCTAGGAACCAACATTAACTCCGATAATAATGTCAGCCTTGAAATCCAACGCAGAATCACTCTTGCCAACAGGTGCTACTATGGACTGAGTAGGCAATTGAAAAGTAAAGTCCTCTCTCGACGAACAAAAACTAAACTTCACAAGTCCCTCATCATTCCCGTCCTACTTTATGGTGCAGAAGCGTGGACGGTGTCAACATCCGATGAGACGGCACTAGGAGTTTTCGAGAGAAAGGTTTTGCGGAATATTTACGGTCCCTTAAACATTGGCAACGGCGAATACCGCAGAAGATGGAATGATGAGCTGTATGTGTTGTTCGACGACATAGACAAAGTCCAGCGAATAAAAAGACAGCGGCTACGCTGGCTGGGTCATGTTGTTCGAATGGATGAAAGTGCCCCAGCTCTGAAAGTTTTCGATGCAGTACCCGCTGGTGAAAGCCGAGGAAGAGGGAGACCTCCACTCCGGTGGAAGGACCAGGTGGAGAAGGACCTGTCTTCACTTGGTATTACCAATTGGCGCCAAACCGCCAAAAGGAGAGATGCGTGGCGCACTGTTGTGGACTCGGCTATAACCGCGTTAGCGGTTTCTACGCCAGTTAAGAAGAAGAAGAAGAAAACAATTTCATATAAATACTAAATAATTTTCATATACATAGATACTAAGTTTATGAATTCATACAAGTAAAAAATTTTCATATAAATACTAAATAATTTTCATATAGATACTAAGTTTATGAATTCATACAAGTAAAAAATTTTCATATAAATACTAATTGTATGAATTCATGCAAGTAAATAATTTTCATAGAAATACTAAATAATTTTCATATAGATACTAAATAATTTTCATATAGGTACTAAGTTTATGAATTCATACAAGTAAAAAATTTTCATATAAAAACTAATTGTATGAATTCATGCAAGTAAATAATTTTCATATAAATACTAAATAATTTTCATATAGGTACTAAGTTTATGAATTCATACAAGTAAAAAATTTTCATATAAATACTAATTGTATGAATTCATGCAAGTAAATAATTTTCATATAAATACTAAATAATTTTCATATAGGTACTAAGTTTATGAATTCGTACAAGTAAAAAATTTTCATATAAATACTAAATAATTTTCATATAGATACTAAGTTTATGAATTCATACAAGTAAAAAAATTGCATATAAATACTAATTGTATGAATTCATGCAAGTAAATAATTTTCATATAAATACTAAATAATTTTCATATAGATACTAAATAATTTTCATATAAGTACTAAGTTTATGAATTCATACAAGTAAACAATTTTCATATAAATACTAAATAATTTTCATATAGATACTAAGTTTATGAATTCATACAAGTAAATAATTTTCATATAAGTACTAATTAATTTTCATATAAATACTAATTGTATGAATTCATACAAGTAATTAATTTTCATATAATTACTAATTAATTTTCATATAAATACTACATAATTTTCGTATAGATACTAAGTTTATGAATTCCTACAAGTAATTAATTTTCATATAAGTACTAAGTGTATGAATTCATACAACTAAATAATTTTCATATAGATACTAAGTTTATGAATTCATAGAAGTAAATAATTTTCATATATGTACTAATTAATTTTCATATAAATACTAATTGTATGAATTCATACAAGTAATTAATTTTCATATAAATACTAATTAATTTTCATATAAATACTACATAATTTTCGTATAGATACTAAGTTTATGAATTCCTACAAGTAATTAATTTTCATATAAGTAACTACTAAGTTTCTGAATTCATACAAGTAATTAATTTTCATATAAGTACTAAGTGTATGAATTCATACAACTAAATAATTTTCATATAAGTACAAAAAATTAAAAAAAAAAATAAATGTTAAGCTATTTTTGATGTTGTAATATTTCAGACTGCCTACCTCGCAACGTTGCGATCGACCACAACACGTTCGGGGTGGGATAGATATCGAGAACTGAAGAGGGAAGCGAGACGCATTTGCAGACGTAAAAAGAAAGAGGCCGAAATGCGTGAGTATGAAAAGCTTGAAAAGCTGGCCGACATGGGTAATGCTCGAAAATTTTATGAAAAGATGAGGCGATTAACAGAAGGTTTCAAGACCGGAGCATTATCATGTAGGGACCGAGAAGGTAATCTGGTAACGGATGTCCAGAGCACACTGGGATTATGGAGGGAACACTTCTCCGACCTGCTCAATGGCAGTGAAAGTACAACACCAGGAGATGGCGAACCCGATTCCCCAATCGATGACGATGGAATAGATGTTCCATTACCCGACCATGAAGAAATTCGAATAGCAATTACCCGCTTGAAGAACAACAAAGCGGCGGGGGCCGATGGATTACCGGCCGAGCTATTCAAATACGGCGGCGAAGAACTGATAAGGTGCATGCATCAGCTTCTTTGTAGAATATGGTCGGAAGAAAGCATGCCTGACGATTGGAATCTTAGTGTGCTCTGCCCAATCCATAAGAAGGGAGACCCCACAATCTGCGCCAACTACCGTGGTATAAGTCTCCTCAATATCGCATATAAGGTTTTGTCGAGCGTATTGTGTGAAAGACTAAAGCCCACCGTCAACGAACTGATTGGACCTTATCAGTGTGGCTTTAGACCTGGAAAATCTACAATGGACCAGATATTCACCATGCGCCAAATCTTGGAAAAGACCCGAGAGAGAAGAATCGATACCCACCATCTTTTTATCGATTTTAAAGCTGCCTTCGATAGCACGAAAAGGAGCTGCCTTTATGCCGCGATGTCTGAATTTGGTATCCCTGCAAAACTAATACGGCTATGTAAGCTGACGTTGAGCAACACCAAAAGCTCCGTCAGGATCGGGAAGGACCTCTCCGAGCCGTTCGATACCAAACGAGGCTTCAGACAGGGTGACTCACTATCGTGCGACTTCTTCAATCTATTGCTGGAAAAAATAATACGAGCTGCAGAACTAAATAGAGAGGGTACAATCTTCTACAAGAGTGTACAGCTCCTGGCGTATGCCGATGATATTGATATCATCGGAAGCAACAACCGCGCCGTTTGTTCTGCGTTTTCCAGACTAGATAAAGAAGCGAAGCGTATGGGTCTGGTGGTGAATGAGGACAAGACGAAATATCTCCTGTCATCAAACAAACAGTCGGCGCACTCGCGTCTTGGCTCCCACGTCACTGTTGACAGTCATAACTTTGAAGTTGTAGATAATTTCGTTTATCTGGGAACCAGCATTAACAACACCAACAATGTCAGCCTTGAAATCCAACGCAGAATCACTCTTGCCAACAGGTGCTACTTTGGACTGAGTAGGCAATTGAAAAGTAAAGTCCTCTCTCGACGAACCAAAATCAAACTCTATAAGTCGCTCATTATTCCCGTCCTGATGTATGGCGCTGAAGCGTGGACGATGACAACATCCGATGAGACGACTCTTGGGGTTTTCGAGAGAAAGGTTTTGCGCAAGATTTTTGGTCCTCTAAACATTGGCAACGGCGAATACCGCAGGCGATGGAACGATGAGCTGTACGATTTATACGACGACATTGACATAGTTCAGCGAATAAAAAGACAGCGGCTACGCTGGCTAGGTCATGTTGTACGGATGGAAGAAAACACTCCAGCTCTGAAAGTATTCGATGCAGTACCCGCTGGAGGAAGCCGCGGAAGAGGACGACCTCCACTCCGGTGGAAAGACCAAGTGCAAAGTGACCTGGCTTCACTTGGTGTTTCCAATTGGCGCCAAAAAGCAAAAAGGAGGAATGAGTGGCGCGCTCTGGTGGATTCGGCTATAATCGCTTAAAGCGGTTCCTACGCCAAATATATATATATATATATTTTTCAATCCATAATATTAATAGCATAAAAAGAAATATAGAAAATATATTCTTGAACACCTCATATTTGAACGAAATTTTATAATAAATAAGAATCTTAGTATTCCCAAAAACAATAAAATTTCAATATTATTTCAAATAATATATACATTTAGAGGAACGTCTAGCATAAAATATTATTTTATTCTAGGATTGCCTTACATGTGAAAAAACAAGAAAATAATATTGTTGTTATAATGAAGTAGTACGCGGGATGAAAAGATTGAATATTTATTATTAAGAAAATTATTGGTGTTAAGAAATAATTATGTATGTTTCTTTAAAATAGCAAAAAGCTAAAATATAAAATAAATATAAATATTTTTATACAACCTCAACTCATATGGGACTACCCCCTGAATTTAAGCATATTAATGAGGGGAGGAAAAGAAACTAACAAAGATTTTCTTAGTAGCGGCGAGCGAAAAGAAAATAGTTCAGCACTAAGTCACTTTGTCTATATGGCAAATGTGAGATGCAGGTTAAGCCCGATGAACCTGAATATCCATTATGAAAAATTCATCATTATAACTGTGATATTTATAATATTATAGTAATAGTGTGCATTTTTTTCATAAAGGACATTGTAATCTATTAACATAATAAAATATTTATCAAAAGATCATTGGTGTTAAGTTTATTCAAATTAATTTGCTTTTAGCTTATTAACATAGAATAAATACTGATGATTTGATAAAGTGTTGATAGATTTTACATATATAATGCTTAAATACTTTTGAATTTTACAATAATATTATTATCATTGATTTTAATATTAATTGTATGCATTTATATGATTAACAATGCGAAAGATTCAGGATACCTTCGGGACCCGTCTTGCAACACGGACCAAGGAGTCTAACATATGTGCAAGTCATTGGGTTATATTAAACCTAATGACGAAATTAACTTAACTTTTATATAATGGGATTAATTTTTAGTGAAATATTTTACTATTAATTCAATCCCGGGGCGTTCCATATAGTTGTGTATAATGATAATTTATTATTATTTATACCTCTAACTGGAGCGTACCTTGAGCATATATGCTGTGACCCGAAAGATGGTGAACTATACTTGATCAGGTTGAAGTCAGGGGAAACCCTGATGGAAGACCGAAACAGTTCTGACGTGCAAATCGATTGTCAGAATTGAGTATAGGGGCGAAAGACCAATCGAACCATCTACTAGCTGGTTCCCTCCGTAGTTTCCCTCAGGATAGCTGGTGCATTTAAATGTTATGTAAAATAATCTTATCTGGTAAAGCGAATGATTAGAGGCCTTAGGGTCGAAACGACCTTAACCTATTCTCAAACTTTAAATGGGTAAGAACCTCACCTTTCTTGATATGAAGGTTGAGGTTATGATATAATGTGCCCAGTGGGCCACTTTTGGTAAGCAGAACTGGCGCTGTGGGATGAACCAAACGTAATGTTACGGAGCCCAAATTAACAACTCATGCAGATACCATGAAAGGCGTTGGTTGCTTAAAACAACAGGACGGTGGACATGGAAGTCGTAATCCGCTAAGGAGTGTGTAACAACTCAACTGCCGAAGCAACTAGCCCTTAAAATGGATGGCGCTTAAGTTGTATACCTATACATTACCGCTAAAGTACATGATTTATAATACAATTTCGGTTGGATTATAAATTTTGAAACTTTAGTGAGTAGGAGGGTACAATGTGTGCTTAGAAGTGTTTGGCGTAAGCCTGCATGGAGCCGCCATTGGTACAGATCTTGGTGGTAGTAGCAAATAATCGAATGAGACCTTGGAGGACTGAAGTGGAGAAGGGTTTCGTGTGAACAGTGGTTGATCACGAGTTAGTCGGTCCTAAGTTCAAGGCGAAAGCCGAAAAATTTCAAGTTTTAATAAATTGTTGAGAATATATTATGTTTTCTTCATAGTAATTAAACACTTGAATAATTTTGAACGAAAGGGAATACGGTTCCAATTCCGTAACCTGTTGAGTATCTTCTTCTTCTTCTTAACTGGCGTAGAAACCGCTTACGCGGTTATAGCCGAGTCCACAACAGTGCGCCACGCATCTCTCCTTTTGGCGGTTTGGCGCCAATTGGTAATACCAAGTGAAGACAGGTCCTTCTCCACCTGGTCCTTCCACCGGAGTGGAGGTCTCCCTCTTCCTCGGCTTCCACCAGCGGGTACTGCATCGAAAACTTTCAGAGCTGGGGCACTTTCATCCATTCGAACAACATGACCCAGCCAGCGTAGCCGCTGTCTTTTTATTCGCTGGACTATGTCTATGTCGTCGAACAACACATACAGCTCATCATTCCATCTTCTGCGGTATTCGCCGTTGCCAATGTTTAAGGGACCGTAAATCTTCCGCAAAACCTTTCTCTCGAAAACTCCTAGTGCCGTCTCATCGGATGTTGACACCGTCCACGCTTCTGCACCATAAAGTAGGACGGGAATGATGAGGGACTTGTAGAGTTTAGTTTTTGTTCGTCGAGAGAGGACTTTACTTTTCAATTGCCTACTCAGTCCATAGTAGCACCTGTTGGCAAGAGTGATTCTGCGTTGGATTTCAAGGCTGACATTATTATCGGTGTTAATGTTGGTTCCTAGGTATACGAAATTATCTACAACTTCAAAGTTATGACTGTCAACAGTGACGTGGGAGCCAAGACGCGAATGCGCTGACTGTTTGTTTGATGACAGGAGATATTTCGTCTTGTCCTCGTTCACCACCAGACCCATTCGCTTCGCTTCCTTATCCAGGCGGGAAAAAGCAGAACTAACGGCGCGGGTGTTGTTTCCGATGATATCAATATCATCGGCGTACGCCAGGAGCTGTACACTCTTGTAGAAGATTGTACCTTCTCTATTTAGCTCTGCAGCTCTTATAATTTTCTCCAGCATCAAGTTAAAGAAGTCGCACGATAGCGAGTCACCTTGTCTGAAACCTCGTTTGGTATCGAACGGCTCGGAGAGGTCCTTCCCGATCCTGACGGAGCTTTTGGTGTTGCTCAACGTCAACTTACACAGCCGTATTAGTTTTGCGGGGATACCAAATTCAGACATCGCGGCATAAAGGCAGCTCCTTTTCGTGCTGTCGAAAGCAGCTTTAAAGTCGACAAATAGATGGTGTGTGTCGATCCTTTTTTCACGGGTCTTCTCCAAGATTTGGCGCATGGTGAATATCTGGTCAGTTGTTGATTTTCCAGGTCTAAAGCCACACTGATAAGGTCCAATCAGTTTGTTGACGGTGGGCTTTAGTCTTTCACACAGTACGCTCGATAGAACCTTATAAGCGATGTTAAGGAGGCTTATCCCACGATAGTTGGCGCAGATTGTGGGGTCTCCCTTTTTGTGGATTGGGCAGAGTACACTGAGATTCCAATCGTCGGGCATGCTTTCTTCCGACCATATTTCGCAAAGAAGCTGATGCATGCACCTTATCAGCTCTTCGCCGCCGTATTTGAATAGCTCGGCCGGCAATCCATCGGCCCCCGCCGCCTTGTTGTTCTTCAAGCGGGTAATTGCTATTCTAATTTCTTCACGGTCGGGCAATGGAACATCTGTTCCATCGTCGTCGATTGGGGAATCGGGTTCGCCATCTCCTGGTGTTGTACTTTCACTGCCATTCAGCAGGCTGGAGAAGTGTTCCCTCCACAAACACAGTATACTCTGGTCATCAACCACTAGATCACCGCTGGGGGTCCTACAGGAGTGTGCTCCGGTCTTGAAACCTTCAGTTAGTCGCCGGATCTTTTCGTAAAATTTTCGAGCATTACCCCTGTCGGCCAGCTTGTCAAGCTCTTCATACTCACGCATTTCTGCCTCTTTCTTTCTTTTTCTGCAAATGCGTCTCGCTTCCCTCTTCAGCTCTCGGTATCTTTCCCATCCCGCTCGTGTTGCGGTCGATCGCAACATTGCGAGGTAGGCAGTCTGTTTTCTCTCCACTGCGAGACGACAATCCTCATCATACCAGCTGTTTTTTTGGCTTTTCCGAAAGCCAATGGTTTCGGTTGCAGCTGTACGTAAGGAGTTTGATATGCCGTCCCACAGCTCCCTTATACCGAGATGCTGATGAGTGCTCTCAGAGAGCAGGAGTGCAAGTCGAGTAGAAAATCGTTCGGCTGTCGGTTGTGATTGCAGCTTCTCGATGTCGAACCTTCCTTGTGTTTGTTGACGTGTGCGCTTTTCTACACAGAGGCGGGTGCGTATCTTAGCTGCTACAAGATAGTGGTCCGAGTCGATGTTGGGACCACGAAGCGTACGCACATCAAAAACACTGGAGACATGTCGTCCATCTATCACAACATGATCGATCTGGTTGCGAGTGATTCGATCCGGGGACAGCCAAGTAGCTTGATGGATTTTCTTATGCTGGAATCTAGTGCTACAGATGACCATATTTCGGGCCCCGGCGAAGTCGATCAGCCTCAGACCGTTTGGTGATGTTTCGTCATGGAGGCTGAATTTTCCGACTGTTGTGCCAAAGACACCTTCTTTACCCACCCTAGCGTTGAAATCGCCAAGCACGATTTTGACATCGTGGCGGGGGCAGCGCTCATAGGTACGTTCTAGGCGCTCATAGAAGGTATCTTTGGTCACATCGTCCTTCTCTTCCGTCGGGGCGTGGGCGCAAATCAGCGATATGTTGAAGAACCTCGCTTTGATGCGGATTGTGGCGAGACGTTCATCCACCGGAGTGAATGCCAGGACTCGACGACGGAGTCTCTCTCCCACCACGAATCCCACACCGAATTTGCGCTCCTTTATATGGCCGCTGTAGTAGATGTCACAAGGACCCACCTTCTTCCGTCCTTGTCCCGTCCATCGCATTTCTTGGATTGCGGTGATGTCAGCCTTTACTCTTACGAGGACATCAACCAGCTGGGCAGAGGCACCTTCCCAATTAAGGGTCCGGACATTCCAGGTGCATGCCCTTAAATCATAGTCCTTTATACGTTTGCCGTGGTCGTCATCAAAAGGGGGGTTTCTCATCCGAGGCCTGTGTTTCTTATTCACTGGTTATTCGTTTTTATGTGGTGGGTCCCAAGCCCTACGCACAACCGCATAAGCGGGATTCGCCTTCTCACTTTAGCTCGCTTCCAGACGGATGTCTGTTGGCTACCCAGAGGATACTTGGTCTAAGACCGGAAGTTGTGAGCTGCTTGAGCCACATGTAAAAGAATCGTTCCTGGCCACTCCCAAGTGAATGGCAGTCAGAAACTTTCCTCACTTACGTGAACTTCTACATATGACTCCATCCTCCTGAACTTCTACATATGACTCCATCCTCCAATCCGAGTATCCGTTTGTTATTAAAAATGGGCCTTGTGCTCATCCTGGCAACAGGAACGACCATAAAGAAGCCGTCGAGAGGTATCGGAAGAGTTTTCTTTTCTGTTTTATAGTTCGTAGTCGAGATATGGTAGATGGACTAGAAGAGCATGACATTTACTGTTGTGTCGATATTTTCTCCTCGGACCTTGAAAATTTATGGTGGGGTTACGCAAACTTCTCAACAGGCCGTACCAATATCCGCAGCTGGTCTCCAAGGTGAAGAGTCTCTAGTCGATAGAATAATGTAGGTAAGGGAAGTCGGCAAATTAGATCCGTAACTTCGGGATAAGGATTGGCTCTGAAGATTTAGATAGTCGGGCTTGATTGGGAAGCAATACCATGGTTTATGTACTCGTTCTGGGTAAATAGAGAATTTCGGTTCTTGTTCCCCGGATAATAGTTACGTAGCCAATTGTGGAACTTTCTTGCTAAAATTTTATAAGAATTATATCGCAAGATTTATATTCTTATTTAATTATAACGATTATCAATTAACAATCAATTCAGAACTGGCACGGACTTGGGGAATCCGACTGTCTAATTAAAACAAAGCATTGTGATGGCCCTAACGGGTGTTGACACAATGTGATTTCTGCCCAGTGCTCTGAATGTCAAAGTGAAGAAATTCAAGTAAGCGCGGGTAAACGGCGGGAGTAACTATGACTCTCTTAAGGTAGCCAAATGCCTCGTCATCCAATTAGTGACGCGCATTAATGGATTAACGATAAACGATTGTAGAATTTCAGATTGTTCAGACGTGTTTTCGTTTCTGTGCGCTTCGCTTTCTGTGTCGTGAATTTTTTGTGAATTGGTATTTTTTGTGTCGGAGCCCTCAGCATTGGATGTAAGTACATTCATTTTGAGTATTTGTGTATTAGGTTGTGATTTGTGGTAGTTGTTTAGCGCATTTGCATACATATTTACGTATTAGTATATTAATATATACGTGTGTGTATATATGTGTGTTTTTCATAAAAAAAATTTCATTTTCAATATATGTTCGATTGTATGTGTAGATAAAGTTTGTCAGTACGTGTATACTTTTTCTGTAGTTGGCTTTGTGTATTTTTACATTACTGCAAGTGTTTGAATATATATACAATTGTATGTATATTTTCTCATTTGTTAGTTTGTGTGTGCATATCATAGCTGGCTTTTGAAAATTTTTACATTGCGGCAGGTGTTTATTTATATACGTGTAGTTGAGTGTATTTTTGGAAATTTGAATTTGGTTTTGTGAATAGAAAATTTGTTTGAGCAAGTGTTTTTTGTGTGACGTAATTTGTTTTTCTTTTGTTGTTTTTTGGGCACAGGTGTTTTCGTGCACAGGTGTTTTTGAGCATAGGTGTTTTCGAGCACAGGTGTTTTTGAGCACAGGTGTTTTCGAGCACAGGGAAAGATCGAATCTAAGAAAATGTTTTAGATGCCTGGAATATGGCCACGTGGCGAGCAGGTGCACTAATCCAGAAGACCGAAGTGAATGTTGTATTAAATGTGGTGAAAAAGGGCATTTTGCCAAAACTTGTACTAAAGAACCGTTTTGTGTATCTTGCAAAATCGCTGGAAGGGCAAGTACAAACCACCAAATTGGTAGTAAAAAATGCCCAGTGTACTTAGCAGCATGTAAGAATGGAAAATGAAATTTCTTCAGATTAACCTTAATCATTGTGAAGCAGCCCAAGAACTGCTAAATCAAACGGTATGTGAAAAGAAGATAGACGTCGTAATAATTTCAGAGCAATATAAAAGTCTAAATGCAGGAACATGGTTTTCTGATTGCAGTGAAAAAGTTGCAGTTTGGGTCTGCGCCAACAAAACGGTACAAGAGAGACCGCTTGTTGATAAATCGTTCTACGTAAGAGTAAAGGTTTGTGGTGTTCACATCTATAGTTGCTACTTGCCACCTAGTTTATCGATGGTAGAGTATGAGAAGATTCTTGACGACCTAGTTAGGGATGCTCAAACAACAACACCAAATGTAATTGCAGGTGACTTCAATGCCTGGGCAATAGAATGGGGAAGTAGGACCACAAATAAACGTGGCCATGCTTTGTTAAAAGCATTCTCTATACTTGACGTGGTACTGCTGAACACAGGAACCAAAAACACATTTGAAAAGAATGGATATGGCTCCATAATTGATATATCGTTTGTCAGTAGATCACTAGCAGGGAAGACTAAGTGGCAGATATGTGAACTATACACTCATAGTGACCATCAAGCCATAATGATAGATATTGACACATATAATAAATGGAAAGGGAGATGTGTGCGGGCGAATAAGTCTCAAACTAGAGGTTGGAAAGACGAGGCCATGGACGAAGATCTGTTTACGTTTATGCTGGACACAGAAATGAACAACGCAAATGACGCGAACGAACATGCAAAACAATTGATTGATTATGTTAGCAAAGCCTGCGATGCTGCCATGATCAGGAAAAAGTGCAACGTCCGCCGAAAGCCAGTATATTGGTGGAATCGTGAAATCGCAGATCTGAGAAGCAGCTGCCATAAAGCCAGGCGGAAATTTCAAAGAAATAGAAATGCTGTGGAAAATGAGCTTCTACGAGAAATTTTCAAAAAAAAACGAAAAGAATTTAAAATTGCGATCAGAAATAGTAAATCTGCATGCTTTAAAGAACTCTGTGACAAGGCGGAAGAAAACCCATGGGGTGGAGCCTATAAAGCAGTAATGACTAAAGTAAGGGGTAATAAAGGACAAATGCCGACTTGCCCTATACTATTAAAAGAAGTAGTGGAAACTTTGTTCCCAACACAAGAGGCGCAATCAGAGGAAGTCGTATCCAATATTAGCTTAGAGACCCCTTTGTTTATACCGATCGATGACGTCGAGGTGGTGCAAGCAGCTGAACGCTTCGGAAATGCAAAAGCTCCTGGCTTAGATGGAATTCCTAATAGGGCCCTAAAAATTGCGGTAAAATACAAAACTAAATATTTTGTGAAAGTACTCAATAAATGTCTATGGGATGGTATTTTTCCCAAAATATGGAAAAAGCAGCGTTTGGTGCTTTTAACAAAACCAAATAAACCGCCAGGTGAACCAAGCTCTTACAGGCCACTATGTATGATCGATACTACTGGTAAAATTTTCGAGCGAATAATTTGTGATCGGGTAGAAAAACACCTTGAAGAAGTGGGATCGTTGTCAGAAAACCAATACGGGTTTCGCAGGAGACGCTCGACAATTGACGCGATCAAAAAACTTACAGAGATTGCAGACAAAGCCATAGAGGGCACAAGGTGGATGTACGGATCGAAGGAATACTGCGCAGTCGTTACATTCGACGTAAAAAATGCTTTCAATTCTGCATGTTGGACCCACATACTTCAAAGACTACAGGATCTTAAAACGCCAAGATATCTGCTACGCATCATTAAAAGTTATTTATCGGATAGAGTCCTGCTGTACAATACGGACGAAGGAGTCAAGTAATACAAAGTGACCGGTGGAGTACCACAAGGATCTGTCTTGGGCCCACTCCTGTGGAATATCCTGTATGATATCAATAGTAATGTACGCGGCACCGGTATGGGCAAACGCCCTTATGCAGAAAACATATGTCAAGCCGATTAAATCTCTATTCCGGCTTAGTGCACTCAGAGTTGCAAGCGCTTTCCGCACAGTATACCACGAAGCCGCAGCAGTCATATCTGGCATAATGCCACCCGAAATAATGGCTCAGGAGCTGAAAAGAAATTACGAGAAAAGTAAACAGTATGGAAGACCTCTAACAATTGAAGAGCGTGAAGAAGAAAGACGCAAGAGTATAAACGAGTGGCAAATACAGTGGGACACAGCGTCCAAAGGACGATGGACGCACAGGTTGATAAGAAATATTGTAACCTGGTTTAATAGAAAGCATGGCGACGTTGATTTTTATTTGACGCAGTTCCTAAGAGGGCATGGCTGTTTTAGGGAATATCTCTATAAATACGGACATGACGATACAGAAATGTGTACATCCTGCGGAAGCGAAAGAGAAGATGCTGAACATTTATTTTTTCAATGCACTAAATATGAGGCAGAGAGAGTGAATTTAGAGCACGAAATCTCGGAGAAATTAACTCCAGAAAATATAGTAGTATACATGCTGCAGTCGAAGAACGTGTGGCATTACGTAAAACAATGGGTCGCAAACGTAATGGTAGAACAAAGAAGATTAGAGCGAATACGCTATAGCGTGACAAGTAGTCATATTTAGAATGTAATCCCCATAGAAGTACTAGCCAATAGGCCTTGCTTGCCCTGTGAAGTAATACCTAACGGTAGTCCCGCAGGGCAAATATCATAGCTATGAACGGAAATGTTTTTTTAGTGGGTTAAAGTCTCACACTACTGTTGATAGGGCAACAGTGTCTTTCGATGATTTTTTCCATCTCTCACAAAAAAAAAAAAACAAAAAAACAACAGGTGTTTCGAGCACAGTAGTTTTTGTGTGTAGGCGCGTGTTAGGTAGTGCCTTTTGGGGCTTACGTGGTTTACCCACATTGTTAGCATGGGTGCTGACTCTCATAGAGTCTCAGTGTTTCTGTGGTTGTTGTTTTTCTGCTTTTTGGTTTTTCTACCAGTGAGTGTTGTGTTGGGTGTCTGGTACTGAGTTGCCACTTGTTTCTGGGGGGATTGGGCAGGTTTTGCTCGAAGGGTACCGGTGTCTGTCCGAGTGTTGAAGGTGCTGATTTTTGTTTAGACTGCGTTCGTAGCTGTTAACCTTAGACCTACAGTGCGATTTGGTTCAGCTCCACATCGGTTGGCTTGGAGCCTTTACGGGGACTTTGTTCTGTCCGGCGGTTTATTGGGTGACCAGTTCCAGACCGTTGGCTGGAGTTGTGGGTTGTGCCCTTGCGATATCGCAATAATCGACTGCTTAGGTGGTAGCAGCTACTGGACGATTCTATTCTTATAGTTAGTTCCTTCAGTGCGTTCAGTCACACGTGTCTTGAGAGCAGATGTTCCAAGTCTTGTCTGGTCGAGTGGCTTCTGTGCCAGTGTTTTGCCGGCGGATCAGCCTGCCTGGTGAAAGGCCGGAAGTAGAAATGCTTCCCTCACGGAGGAGAAGGGCTAAGCACCCTGCTGGGAATGAGGGGAAAGAGCTTGCGTTAGCAGTGGAGACCTCGTCGGCTGATGAGGGTACTGGACCTTCGGTTGGGTCCCCGCCGCGTAGGAAGGTTAGCCATCGTTGGTGATGTTAGGGGATGGGAGTAGTTGTGCTGATATGGGTGACACCGCTGAAGAAGTGGTTCTCCACCCTATTGTCAGCAAGCGTGGAGGTGTAGTGAGAAGCGCATTAAGGGTACTTCTGCAAAGGAGTGTCCTGTTAGCGCTGTTAAGGAGGGTGGAGAAAATGGTGGTGTGGTTGGGGGAGGCGCTATCAGCCATGTTGCTGCCCTGAAGGCAGTGACGGCTGAATTAAACGCATTGGTGTTTGGGGTTAAAGACTTTAAGGTCACTACCGCGAAGGGGCTGATGGAGATTGCCCCAGAATGCCCATCTTCGCGGTCAGGTTGACGCTCTCAGGGGGGTTGTAGGGGATCTATTCCCCAATCGAAGAGGTCGGTTGTGGGTTTGGCTCCGGCTGAGTCGGTGCGTGCGCCTCCAGCACCTGTGTTGGCGGCGATTGCTCCGGCATTGCCGAAACCGGTTGAGACTTGGTCGGTGGTGGTGAGAAGCGAGGCCCCGACCACCTCCTCTAAGGAGGTGATTAAGAAGGTCGTGAAGGAGGTGGGACCTTCCCTCGGAGTGCGTGTACACGAGGTGAAGCCGATTAAGGGTGGTGGGGTGGTTATTCGCACCTCCTCTGTTTTAGAGAGGGAAAAGGTGGCGAATAATGCCAAGTTCGGGGAGGTGGGGTTGGATGTGAGTGTGAACCGGAAGTTGGGTCCGCGGGTTGTGGTTCAGGGGGTTCACACCGAAATCTCCCA
Organism: Zeugodacus cucurbitae; assembly: GCF_028554725.1. Taxonomy (NCBI): domain Eukaryota; kingdom Metazoa; phylum Arthropoda; class Insecta; order Diptera; family Tephritidae; genus Zeugodacus; species Zeugodacus cucurbitae. The sequence continues at coordinate 1,907,746 of NC_071672.1, read as the reverse complement.
TGATGACTTCATGGAGGAGCTCTTTCGGTTGAACCTTCAGGACATCAGCCCTGAGGCACGAAAGTCAGATGTGCGGATGGTCAGTCGGCCCTGGAAGGTGGCTGCTGATGGTAGCACCAACGTTGTCCTTGAGGGGTCGGACAAATTAATGTCCGCCCTTTTGGAGGCGGGAAGGTGCTACATAAAGTGGTTCTCCTTCAGGGTTCGACCGGATAGCCCAGTTGCTGGCTGCTTCCGGTGTATGGGTTTTGACCATACAGTGGCTGAGTGTAGGGCCAAATCAGATGTTTGTAGGCGGTGCGGTCAAGAAGGACATAGAGTTGTGGCAATGCCCCTCATTGTCGCTCATTGTCAGGGGTCGTATGCCGTTATGTGTGAGTTGGGGGGTTGTATGATTGAGGGGGGGTGTGGCATTGCCTTACTCCAGGAGCCTTACGCCACCAATGGTGTGGTTCGGGGTCTTCTTGGAGGTTTTAGGGTCTTTACGGACCTTGGGGTTAATGCTGCAATAGTTGTGAATGATTCCGGCTACGATTGTGTAGTCTTGGCTTCGTCACAACAGGGGGTGTGTGTGTCTATAGAGGGGGAGTTCGGTAGAATGATTGTCGCTAGTTTGTATTGCAAATTTAGCGAGCCCCTAGAGCCCTACCTGGGCTATATGGATAAGTTACTACTTCTGGCGAGTGGTAGCCCATTAGTCCTAGGGTTGGATGCGAATGCCTCGTCCTCGATGTGGTTTAGTAAGGTATCCAGACATTCGTCTGGATAGCAAAGCCACGTTCGAGGCGAGGTAATGAATGAATGGGTGATGGCTAAGGGCCTTCACATTCTGAATGAGGCGAGTGAGTGGTATACGTTTGATGGGCCTAGGGGTGTGAGTGATATTGACGTGACGTTTATGAATGAGGCAGCAAGTAGAGTTTTTGATTTTAAGTGTCAGGTTAGAGGAGAGTGGGGTCTGAGTGATCATAATTTGATCCAAATTGTGGTTGCTCCTCGTTCCCCTCCTTTGGTGTGTGTGAGTCCATTGCGGCGATGGCGTACCTCTGGTATTGACTGGAACCGATATGGACAGAGTGTAAGGGAAGCGGTGTTAGAAATACCGCTAAGAGTGTTTGATGATCTGGAGGTGGATGAGCAAATTGCTCGGCTGGTCTATAAGATCTGCAGGGGTCGTAAGAGGGAGGATATCACCTCTCTTCGTGTTGGTGACACTGTGTTATCAACGTGGAGAGAGTGTGCTGGGGTTCTGTTAGGGCTGAGGTTCAGGCACCCCATGCACATGAGGTACCTGTTCCTCCATTAGATGATGGGGAGCTGGGATATGCCTTTGGCCTGGTCAGGTCTAAACGGTCTCCAGGTTTTGATGGTCTGAACGGAGAGATGTGAAATGCTTGTGGAAGTTCATTCAGGAATACTTGGAGGTCATTTATGATAAGTGCATTTGTGAGGGATATTTTCCACGTGAGTGGAAAAGTGCCAGGGTTGTTCCTCTCCTGAAGTCTCCTGATAAGATCAGGAGTGATCCTCGTTCTTATCGGGGCATCAGTCTCCTTCCAGTGCTTGGAAAAGTGCTGGAAAGAGTTATGGTGGAACGGCTTCTGGAGCTAACGCGGAATTTGAGGTCGAATAGGCAGTATGGGTTCAGGAAAGGACGCAGTGTAGAAGATGCCTGGATGTATGTTCAGAATGCTGTGAGGGAGAATACCAACAAATATGTCCTTGGCATATTTGTTGACTTCAAGGGGGCGTTTGATTACCTAATCTGGGATCGAGTGATTCAACGGCTAGAGGAACTTAACTGTTCGGAAATTAGTCTCTGGCGGAGCTTCTTTTCGGACAGGAAAGCCTCTATCGTTAGTATGAATGGGAGTGTGGAGATTGGAGTGGTTCGTGGCTGCCCGCAGGGATCCATCTGTGGTCCATATATTTGGAACCTCATGATGGACTCATTGCTTGGACAGCTCGAACCACTCTGCAGGTGTTGTGCGTATGCGGATGACCTACTTCTTTTGGTCGAAGGCTGTTCGAGGTCTGAGATTAAAAGGGTAGGAGGGCAATTGTTGGAGATTGCTCATAATTGGGGTGTGGGTGTGGGGGTTGGCATATCGATGGATAAAACGGTGACAATGCTCTTAAAGGGTAGACTGTCACCAGGTCGTCCACCGGTTGTCCGTGTGAATGGGGTCAGCATCAGGTATGTGACGCAAGTCAAATATCTGGGGTTGACCATGAGTGAAAGAATGTGTTTTACTCCACACTTAGTGAATGTGAAGCGGCGGCTGCAGGCGATTTTTGGTAGTGTCAGGCGCGTTTTACGGAGTGATTGGGGTCTCGGGCGTCGTGCTGTTCGCTCCATATATCGAGGTTTGTTTGTGGCCTGTGCCACTTATGGATCTCTTATATGGTGGAAGGTGGCTACGATGGTTTCGGGTCGTCGAAAACTTCTTTCTATTCAGCGTTGCATGATGCTTGCCTGTTTGCCTGTATGTCGCACCGTTTCTACGGATGCGTTTCAGGTTTTATTGGGTGTGCCCTCGCTTGACCTGATTGTTTTACAGCGTGCTGTTTCTTTCAGGTTGAGGAGGGGTTTGAGTGTGTTATTGCTGCGGAATGAATGGATTTCTGACGATGATGTGGAGAGGTTGGGATATCTAGGAAGCAAGAGGCTTCTAGATGACAGGGTTAGGAGTAGGTGGCAAGACCGTTGGGATAATAGTCCTAACGGTCGTGTGACTTATGAGTACATTCGGGATGTTGGGTTTGTTGGGGAAAACCCAGATTTCAGATTCTGTCTGAGTCTGGGTTTCCTATTTACGGGGCATGGGCCTTTGAATGCTTTTTTGCATCAGACGCACCTCTCTGATGGAATGGAATGTATGTGTGGGGCGCGTGTTGAGGATTGGGTGCATGTTTTTGCTGAATGCCCGATGTACTCGGACATTAGGGACCTTGGGGGTATGGGTATTAGTTGGACTGATGGACGGTTAGATGTTAGTGGTGTGATCTCCACTAGTTGGGATCCTGAACGATTAGAATTATTTGGTGCGTTTGCGCGTGAGGTGTTTAAGCGGCGAAAACAATTAGCTGGAAACTAAGTATAGTTTCTTTGTGTGAATGGTGTGTGTATTGTGTGTGTATTGGATGAGAGAATGGGGTCCAACCCCTGGTCACCAGTCCAGAGCAGTATGGAAGCTCAACTGGTAGTAGTTTTTTGGCTACGAGGTCTGACCGGAGACTTAATTCTGGTACCACGGGGAGTAGGAGCCCTTGGAGTTCGCTCCAACCTACTCATGCGGACTGGCCCCTCGGGGAGTATCGTGGTGGTTGTGGTTTAATACCCGAATACGGGGAGAGTGATATTTGTCACTCAATGTGGAGTTGCATTGCAACCGGGTGCCGGACCCAAAGTATGGCAGAGGTTTTAGATAGGCCTCGAACCCCACCAAAGTGGTTAGTGTGTCCATTCCACACGCCAATTGGTACTGAATAATGCATTGCATTTTTCGGTGCGCTGGTCATCGCATTGATTTGATCCGCTGTGCTTTTGAGCACCGTGAGGTAAGGCCGTCGTCGGCAGGTACTCACGTTAATATTGGCTTTAGATGTCCCTCTAATTCAGTTGTTTGTAGAACCTCGAAGTGAACGGACGTGTTCGCGCATTATTGCGAGTTTTTAAAGCGATTATTAAAAAGTGTTTTCAGTGTTTCTGAAGCGAAAGAATTTTTCGGTTTTTCCGAATTTTTCGGTAGCCTGTTGTGAAAATAGACACAGTGAGCAGGTACGTGAGGGATTATACACATCGTGTGTATTCCCAAAAGTGTGTGAGGATAGCGGCTTTGGCCATTAACTTGTGTGTGGATTAGTGAACAAAGTGTGGGATTTCCCAGCAGTGCCGTAGTTAGCGGCATCTGCCATAACAAACCATTGTGTACAGTGCAAGTAGTGAAAGTTCTGTGTTTTTGTTGTGCGCGAGTGTAGGAGAAATGCCTCCACCACGGAGGAGAGGGGTAAAAGCCCCAGCGGAGAGTGAAGACTCCGGGCCTTCAATGGTCCAGGTGGAGTCATCGACCGATGAGGACGGAGTGGGGCAACCCTCGCGACCCCCACCCAAGAGGAAGGCGCGATTGGGTTCGCCACCACAGGCGAACTTGGGCGAGAGCGGTACAGATGGGGTACTCCAGAAGCTGGATACGGTTGCAACCAAAGCAGCCGTAGGACTGAAGGACGGAGCCAGTGGAAGCTGGCAAGGTTGCCCAAACAACAAGGTAGGAGGCAACAAGGGGGGTAAAGGGGGTGTTATTGGGGGTGGGGGCCATGTTACGGCGATGAAAGCCGTAACAGCCCAGTTGAGCGAAGTTGTGTTCGGGGCGAAAAGCCTCGAAGTCACAACAATGAAGGAACTCGTAGGGATCGCCTCTAAATATGAGGAGATTCTTATGAGTGTCCTTACGGAAAATGCTCACCTTCAAGGCTCCTGTGACTTCCTCTAAGGAAGTCATAAATAAAGTTGTTAAGGAGGTGGGGCCTTCACTGGGTGTTCGTGTCCATGATTTGAAGTCAATCAAGGGGGGTGGCGTAGTGATACGCACTCCCTCTGTTGCTGAGAGGGAGAAAGTGGCGAGCAACGCCAAATTCGGTGAGGTAGGGTTGGACGTTAGCGTCAATAAAAAGTTGGGGCCCAGGGTCGTGGTACAGGGAGTACACACCGAAATAGCCCATGAAGAATTCATGGAGGAGCTGTTTCGGCTGAACCTTCGGGAGTTCAGCCCCGAGTCCAAAAAGACGGACGTGAGGATGGTCAGTCGTCCCTGGAAGGTGGCGACTGATGGCAGGACAAATGTTGTCCTAGAGGGTACGGACAAACTAATGGCCACCCTCCTGGAGGCGGGTAGGTGCTACGTCAAGTGGTTCTCCTTCCGTGTCCGTGCGGATAGTCCCGTGACTGGCTGCTTCCGGTGCATGGGTTTTGATCACCGAGTGGCAGAATGCAGGGCCAAGTCCGATGTCTGTCGGAGGTGTGGTCAGGAGGGCCACAGGGCTGCCAGTTGCGTCAATGCCCCCCATTGTCGCAACTGTGCGTTTAAAGGAAGGCCAGCTGGACATCTCATGATGTCGGCTGCCTGTCCCATTTACTGTGGGGTTGTCGGACGTGCTCTCGCCAGACATTAATGGGTGTGATTTTTCAATTAAATTGCCAGGGTTCTTATGCCGTTATGTGCGAGTTAGGGAGTTGCTTGATAGAGGGTGGGTGCAGCATCGCCCTACTCCAGGAACCATACGCCACCAATTTTAGAATGGTAAGTGGTCTTCCTGGGGGTTTCAGGGTTTTCGCGGACCTTAGGTGTAATGCTACAATACTTGTGACTGACCCAAGCTATGACTGCATAGTTTTGGACTCGTCACAAGAGGGTGTATGTGTTTCTGTAGAGTGGGGTTCGGTAGGCTGATTGTTGCTAGCATGTATTGTAAGTTTAGGGAACCTATAGAGCCTTATCTGCGATACATGGATAACCTACTACTACTTGCGAGTGGTTTATCCTAGGGATAGATGCGAATGCCATATCCTCGATGTGGTGTAGCAAGTTTCCCCGATGGGCTCGTAGATATTCGAACTACACTCGGGGACAGGCATTAGGCGAATGTGTGGCTGCTAACAGTCTCCACATCTTAAATGAGCCAAGCCAGTGGTTCACATTTGATGGGCCTAGAGGGGGGAGCGACATTGACGTGTCCTTAATCAATGAGGCAGCAAATAGGGCGTTCAGTTTTAGGTGGGAGATTAGTGGAGGGTGGGGATTGAGCGATCATAATTTGATTAAAATTATGTTTACCCCTAATTCCCCTCCCTCGACTTATGTAAGTCCATTGCGGCTATGGCGTACCTCTGGTATCGACTTGAACGAATATGGACAGTGTGTTAGGGAAGCGGTATTGGATATACCGCTCAGTGGGTTTGAAAATCTGGGGGTGGACGAGCAAATTGCTCGGTTGTATGAATTGGTCTGGGGAGTGAACGATAGGTTGTTGAAGAAATATAAAGATTTCAGGGTTAGGAAAATTAAGTGGTGGACGCAGGAGTTAACCCTGAAGAGGAGGGCTGTCCGGCGATTGAGACGGAAGTTTCAACGCGCTCGGCGGTCAAACTCGGATAGGTTGGCCCAGATTAGGAACGATTTCAGTTGTGCGAGTATAAGGCCATGCTTATAAAAATCAAAGAAGAGGAGTGGAGGGGGTTCGTTAATGAACATAGGGATGACCCCTGGGGTCAGGTCTTAAGGATTTGTAGGGGTCGTAGGAGGGAGGACATCAATTTTCTTCGTGTTGATGACACTGTGTTATCAACATGGAGTGAGTGTGCAGGGGTTCTGTTAGGAGCATTCTTTCCTAGGGCTGAGGAGCTGGCACCTCTTGCACAAGTGGTACCGGTTCCTCCACTTGATGATGGGGAGTTGGGATATGCCTTTAGCCTGGTTAGGTCTAAACGGTCCCCAGGTCTTGATGGTTTGAACGGAGAGTTGTGCAAAAGCTTGTGGAAGTTCATTCCGGAATACTTGGAGGTCATTTACGATAAGTGCATTTGTGAGGGATATTTTCCACGTGAGTGGAAAAGTGCTATGGTTGTTCCTCTCTTGAGGTCACCTGATAAGATTAGGAGTGATCCACGATCTTATCGGGGCATCAGTCTTCTTCCAGTGCTTGGTAAAGTACTGGAGAGAGTTATGGTGGAAAGGCTTCAGGAACTAACGCGGGATTTGAGGTCGAATTGGTTTTAGGAAGGGACGTAGCGTAGAGGACGCATGGATGTATGTTCAGCGTGCTGTCGGGAGAATGCCAACAAATATGTCCTTGGCATATTTGTCGATTTCAAGGGGGCATTTGATTACCTAATCTGGGATCGCGTGATACAACGGTTAGAGGAACTGGGCTGTCCGGAAATTAGTCTCTGGCAGAGCTACTTTTCGGACAGAAAAGCCTCTATCGTTGGAATGAATGGTAGCGTTGATATTGGGGTAGAACGGGGCTGCCCACAGGGATCCATCTGTGGTCCATATATTTGGAACCTAATGATGGACTCTTTGCTTGGCCAGCTTGAAATACTTTGTGGTTGTTGTGCATATGCAGACGACCTCCTTCTCTTAGTTGAAGGTAGTTCACGGCTGGAGTTAGAGCGAAAGGGTGAACGATTTTTGGAAATTGTTCACAATTGGGGTACAGGTGTGGGGGTTGAAATACCGGTTGACAAAACGGTGACAATGCTATTGAAAGGCATACTGTCATCGGCTCGTCCACCGATTGTCCGAATGAATGGTGTCAATATCAGGTATGTGACGCAAGTCAAATATCTGGGATTGACCATCGGTGAAAGGATGTGTTTCACTCCTCACTTGGTTAGCGTGGAGGAGCGTCTGTTAGGAATTGTCTGCAAGGTCAAACGTGTGTTAAGGAGTGATTGGGGTCTCGGACGTCGTGCGGTTCGTACCATATATCACGGCTTATTTGTGGCCTGTGCCACATATGGAGCCGCTATATGGTGGGAATTAGCATCTAAGGCCCGGGGTCGCCAAAAACTTCTCTCCATACAACGTTGTTTGATGGTTGCCTGTTTGCCTGTATGTCGCACCATTTCTACAGATGCGTTGTTAGTGGTGTGCTCTCGGATAGTCGGAATGTCGAACATTTAGGGTCGTTTGATATGTTTGCACGTGTTTTGTTCAGTCGGCGTAGGCAATTAGTTGTAAATCGGGTAGGGGAGGTATAATTTTTTATACCATTAACTTAAATGGTCACCAGTCCGGAGCAGTATGATAGCTCACCTGGTAGTAGTTTCAACTACGAGGTCTGACCGTAGACGTAATTCTGGTACCACCGGGAGTAGGAGCCCTTGGAGTTCGCTCCAACCTACTCATGCGGACTGGCCCCTCGGGGAGTATCGTGGTGGTTGTGGTTTAATACCCGAATGCGGGAAGAGTGTTTTGGTCACTCAATGTGGAGTTGCATTGCAACCGGGTGCCGGACCCAAAGTACGGCAGAGGTTTTAGATAGGCCTCGAACCCCACCAAGGTGGTTAGTGTGTCCATTCCACACGCCAATTGGTACCGAATAATGCGTAGCATTTTCGGGGCGCTGATCATCGCATTGATTTGATCCGCTGTGCTTTTGAGCACCGTGGAGTAAGGCCGTCGTCGGCAGGTACCCACGTTAATCCCACCGGACGTTGTCCCCATCTGTAAAGAGCCGACACCACATGGTGATATATTTGCATATAAGTACTAATTAATTTTCATATAATTACTAATTGTATGAATTCATACAAGTAAATAATTTTCATATAGATACTAAGTTTATGAATTCATACAAGTAAATAATTTTCATATAAGTACTAATTAATTTTCATATAAATACTAAATAATTTTCATATGAATACTAAATAATTTTCATATAGATACTAAGTTTATGAATTCATACAAGTAAAAAATTTTCATATAAATACTAATTGTATGAATTCATGCAAGTAAATAATTTTCATATAAATACTAATTGTATGAATTCATGCAAGTAAATAATTTTCATGGTCGACAAAAATTCCTCTTGGCTATATCCTCCGCGCGGGTGTCGACTGGGCAATGGGTGGCGCTGCCTGCACTGCTGGGGTCTCAAGCGGTCTATGACAAGCTAAGTCACGGCAGTGCAGGCAGGCGCCATCTAGCTAAGGCTGATGTACTCCACATCCATCATCATATGTTGGAATGCTCTATATGTATCCTCATAGGGCGGTGGAGGCGTGAGTACATTAGCCATTGCCAGTGGGGTACCTGGCGGTAGGTATAAAACGCTAGGGGTAGAGACCCCCGAATACAAAAACTCAAAATGGAGGACAAAAAGGGAGAACTGCGGGCTGGGATATCAGCCCAAACGTCGGTGGGAGACGAGGCTGCTTCCACCGGCGGGCACAGCGACTTTTCAAGCTGTGTCGCCAGCGGCCACACCTCCACTGCAACGGGAGCAGGTTGCGGTGGTTGTAATGCTACTGCCAGATCAGCTCTGCAGCGCGCGGGTTCCGCAATCCATGAAGATTCGGACCCAGAAAGCGCTGTGAGCATAAATACAGACAAAGAAGAAGAGCTTCTTCGCTCTCCGCAGGATTCGACCGAGGGTTCCAACTCTGGCAACAAGAGAGGGCCCCGGAAGAAGCCCTGCAAGGAGGGGTTGAAAGCCAAATCGAGATACAAGGCGGCGGTCGGCATTTGTAACCGACTCGAAGGCAAGTCCAACCTGAGTGAAGAGGAGATGAAACGGTTGTCTTGGGCCAGAGAGGAGGTGAAAAGCGGCCGCGCGCACTTTGCCTCACGTAGTTGGTGCAGTGCCTCGAACTCAGCATTTGCTAACCGTATCGAGGAGCATATTGCTGAGAAGAGGCAACGGTCGACAGAGAGCGAACCGAAAGCGCCAACGAAGAAAAGAAAGACAAAAGACGAGGCTGAGGAGCCAAAAGTTAAGCGAGCGGACGACAAGCCGACAACGTCCAGAGCAGCGGCGGCAGCTAATTAGGTGGCAAAGCGACACTTGATCGTGGCTCTCATTGACCGCAGTAACCCGCTGGGACAGATGTCGCAGGAGCGGTGGAAAGTAGTCGAAATGAAGCTACTAGAAGCGCTCTTCTCGAGGATGGACGCCGATCCTAGCGCACCAATGCCAACGTTTGATGGAGCAGGGTGGCTTGGTGGCGTCAAAATCCTTAAATGCAAGGATGATCCGTCGCTGACATGGGTGAAGGAAGCAGTGAGAACGCTTCCAAACCTGTGGAAGGACGCGAAACTCGAGGTTGTGGATCGGAGCAGCATTCTGTCGGTTCCAAAGCGAAGGTGGTGATACCTCGCGTGGTAGACCCGGAACATGCACTTCGACTGCTACAACGACAAAACCCGGACGTGCCGACCAGTGATTGGAGAGTACTGAGCGTAGCTAAAACTGCAAACGCAGATGGAGGCCAGAGCTACATACTCCAATCAATAAGGCGGCTGACGACATTTTATATGCCAGATTCGGGAAGATGGCTTGGGGAGTTGGAAGCGTATTCCTTCGCCTCAAAAAGCGCCACCCCGCGGATGGCAATGTAAACACACTGGAGACGGGTGAAGTCGAAAAAGATCTCGGAATTGAAGAGATAATGGCGACTTCATTAGTCTTGCAGGAGGTGGAGGGGTCACCTGATCAGTACTCTAAGGTTAATGAACCAGGAGCTGACGGTACTTCAGGTGAACCTCCACAAAAGTAAGATCGCATCTGCCGAACTCCTTCTCAATCTAGAGAAGGGCGGCTACGACGTGGATTTAGTCCAGAAACCATGGATAGCATCGGGTAACGCTGTATTCCCATGTTAACTTAAATCTCTCCACAGACGACCTGACGGTGGTGGCGGTAAAGGATTGCAGCGATGAGCTCATACTCCTTGCATCCTGTTACCTGCCACATGACGGCGAGGCACCGACTGCAGAACTCCAGAGGCTGGTGGCTACATCCAGCAGAAGGAAACAGTCGCTGGTAGTTGGGGCTGACGCTAACGCGCACCACACGATTTGGGGAAGCCGAGACATCAATGCAAGAGGTGAGTCCCTGTTAAACTTTATATTAATGAGTAGTCTAGTGATAGCAAACCGGGGGAAGGAACCTACGTATATAGGACCAACCTCGAAAAACGTCCTAGACTTTACACTTTACACCAGTAGTGGTACAACGGTTGAGAACTGGAGGGTGCTAAGTACACCGTCATTCTCTGACCATAGATATATACATTTCTCTATTAGAAAGGGGGTTAAAGCTAGACTTGAGGCTAGAAGAAACCCCAGAATTACAAACTGGGTACGTTACCGACAGATTCTGTTTGGTAAAAGACTTAGACCGTGCGTGTTCAACTCTCCTCAAGAGTTAGAGGAGGGTGTGAATCTCTTCTGTAGCACTCTTACTAAGGCTTATCATTCCGCTTGTCCTATGCTGCGGCCCAAACGCAAAATGAGACCCCCTTGGTGGAACAAGGAGCTCGAATCGTGTAGGCGCAGTGTAAGGAAAATCTTCAACTTGGCCAAGCTAGCGGAGAGCGAGGAATGTTGGAATGAATATAAGGATCTGTTTAGAGACTACAAAAAGTTAACGCGCAGGAGCAAACGACAGTCCTGGAAAAACTTTTGTAGCAGCTTTGAAAGAACAAATGAGGTGACAAGACTTAGAAAACTGTTATCTAAAAGCCCCCCCTCGCCAGGCCTGGTTCGCAGAAACAACGGAGAGTGGACGGAGAATTGCAGGGACTCCTTAGAGGTTCTAGTTAGCGCACACTTTCCGGGATGCAAGAACCCGGTTAACACTCCACACGAAGGAAATACTGCTGTTATCCTGTCCGAGTGTATAATCACGGAGGATAAAATAGAATGGACAATCCGCTCCTTCGACTCTTACAAATCTCCCGGTACGGATGGCATCTTTCCAGCAATGCTAAAGAACGCAATGCAGCTGGTCGTGCCGTGGTTGCGAGTGATATTCAGAGGATGTTTAAGGTTTGGTTATGTACCGCACTCATGGAGAGAGGCTAGGGTGGTTTTCATACCGAAGGCAGGTAAAAACAATCCAACCTACTCGAAAGAGTTCAGGCCCATAAGTCTTACCTCTTTCCTTCTGAAGGCGCTGGAGAAAATACTAGATGCACATATAAGAGACACAGCGCCTCCTGGCAGCTTGTCCAAATCGCAACATGCGTATACAAAAGGCAGATCCGTGGAGACTGCACTCCATTCATTGGTATATAACATTGAAAAAGCTCTAGAATACAAGGAATATGCTCTGGGAGCATTCCTGGACATTTCGGGAGCATTCAATAATGTGTCTACGGAATCCATACTGCGAAGTATTGAGTCAATGGGTGTTGAGCCTGTCATACAAAGGTGGGTGAAAAACCTCTTGATGTCTAGAAAGATAAAAGCAGAATGGAATGATGCCAGTGTGACCAAGGAAGTCTGTAGAGGTACTCCGCAAGGCGGAGTGCTATCTCCACTCTTATGGACATTAGTGGTAAACAACTTACTAAAACAGTTTGAAAACAAAGCTCCCAAGATAACAGCGTATGCGGATGACATCGCCATCTTAATAACGGGAAAATGTCTGCACACTGTCAGCAGCATAATGACCAGCACTCTCAGCACTGTCAATAACTGGGCAACACAAGCGGGACTGGGGCTCAATGCGGAAAAGACAGACCTTCTGGTGTTTACTAGAAGGTACAAAATACCTGCATGGAGGCCCCCTTCGCTAAATGGGACCGAGCTCCCGCTCAAGGACCGTACCAAATACCTAGGGGTAGTCTTGGACACCAAACTTCTGTGGAAGTACAATGTGGAAGAGAGAGTGAGGAAAGCCAGTAATGCTCTGTATGCATGCAGGAAGATGCTTTGGCACTACCTGGGGGCTTTCTCCCACTCTCATGCACTGGTGCTACACAGCAATAGTGAGACCAATTCTGCTCTACGGGGTTCTGGTATGGTGGACGGGTACCAGAAAATCTACGTATCGGAAGCCGATGGAAAAGGTTCAGCGGCTTGCAGCGCTATGTATAACGGGGGCCCTAAGAACCACCCCAACGGCTGCTCTAGAACGAATATTAAACCTGCCACCTATAGATCTCTTTGCCGAAAGCTGCGCGGCGAAATCGGCGGGTCGAGTGATGGCAATAGGTGAATTCACATACAGATTCTTCGGACACAGCTCGGTTGCTAAGAGCAGTCTGACAGGTATCGACTATCTGGTCCCATTCTACAACTGGGAAAGAGGTTTCGTGGTAAACATGGAAAAGGATGGTTGGCGCAAGGGCACCGTAACTACACGCAACACCTTAAATATCTATACGGATGGCTCTAAAATGGATGAAGGAGTAGGTGCAGGAATATACTGTCCGGAATTAGGCATAAGACAACCGTTCACACTGCCGAACCACTGCAGTATATTTCAAGCAGAGGTCTTTGCTATTGGGAAGGCAGCAGAGCTAGCCTCCGGCACACAAGGCCAATACTCTAAAATTAACATCAACGTAGACAGCCAAGCGGCAATCAAGGCAGTAACATCGTGTCGAATATCGGCCAAAAGTGTCCTGAGCAGCAGGGCAGCAGTGGTGAGGGTCGCCAGAAATATGAGGCTACACTTCTACTGCGTGCCAGGCCATAAAGGCATCGAGGGCAACGAAATCGTAGACGGGATTGCCAAGAGTGGTGTACAGCTGTTACCCGGATACATGATCAACATCGCTAAACCCATGCACATTCTATACGATGACATAGACAGGTGCATGGCAGGAAGAATCATATCTCGATGGAAGGATCTGCCGGGGTGTAAAACTGCAAAAGTCATGTGCAAAGCGGTAGATCAAAAATATACAAGGTTCCTACTGGAGCTAGATAGAAAGGGCTGTAGGACCATGGTTGGCATTCTTACCGGTCACAGCCTTGTAGCGGCGCATGCCTATAAAATGGGGCTGTCAGATGGGGAGGAATGCAGAAAATGTCAAGAGCAGGGCACCAAGGAAACAGTGGAGCATCTCTTGTGCGTTTGTCCTGCGTTAGCGAGACAACGTTTTAGGTACTTAGGGGCCCCACAGTACGATAAGTTAGAGGAGATATCGTCAGTGAAGCCTCATAAACTATTAAAATTCACGACTGGCGCAGGCATCCTGAACGATGACTACTACTCAGGGAACACGTAAAGGCACTCCATTCTGGTATCGCAAAGGAGCATAACTGGTCTATGCGTGGCCTGCAGGCCGACCAGACTAACCTAACCTAACCTAACCTAAATAATTTTCATATAAATACTAAATAATTTTCATATAGGTACTAAGTTTATGAATTCATACAAGTAAAAAATTCTCATATAAATACTAATTGTATGAATTCATGCAAGTAAATAATTTCCATATAAATACTAAATAATTTTCATATAGGTACTAAGTTTATGAATTCATACAAGTAAAAAATTTTCATATAAATACTAAATAATTTTCATATAGATACTAAGTTTATGAATTCATACAAGTAAAAAATTTTCATATAAATACTAATTGTATGATTTCATGCAAGTAAATAATTTTCATATAAATACTAAATAATTTTCATATAGATACTAAATAATTTTCATATAGGTACTAAGTTTATGAATTCATGCAAGTAAATAATTTTCATATAAATACTAAATAATTTTCATATAGGTACTAAGATTATGAATTCATACAAGTAAAAAATTTTCATATAAATACTAAATAATTTTCATATAGATACTAAGTTTATGAATTCATACAAGTAAAAAATTTTCATATAAATACTAATTGTATGATTTCATGCAAGTAAATAATTTTCATATAAATACTAAATAATTTTCATATAAATACTAAATAATTTTCATATAGATACTAAGTTTATGAATTCATACAAGTAAATAATTTTCATATAAGTACTAATTAATTTTCATATAAATACTAAATAATTTTCATATAAATACTAAATAATTTTCATATAGATACTAAGTTTATGAATTCATACAAGTAAAAAATTTTCATATAAGTACTAATTAATTTTCATATAAATACTAATTGTATGAATTCATACAAGTAATTAATTTTCATATAAATACTAATTAATTTTCATATAAATACTACATAATTTTCGTATAGATACTAAGTTTATGAATTCATACAAGTAATTAATTTTCATATAAGTACTAAGTGTATGAATTCATACAACTAAATAATTTTCATATAAGTACAAAAAATTAAAAAAAAAAACAAATGTTATGCTATTTTTGATGTTGTAATATTTCTTATAAGCATAATGCTCGTAGAAAATGATATAAATTACTTGTGTATATATGAATTTAAAACTTTTATATGGTTAAAAAGATTTTTTCCATACGGTTTCGGGTTGGTGAGGTGTACGTGGCAGAAAACACATATGTTGTATGAAACTTTGATATTAGTACTTGTATGAAAATTTTAATACTTGTATGAAATTGCATACTTGGTACTTATATGAAAATTTTTTTCATATAAATATAAAAGTATTTAAGTGTAATATATAAATGAGAGCAATTAATTTCAAATCAAAAGAAAAACGTATATACTCTTAAAAAAAGATATATACACTATATGCATTGAAATAAAGTAAAATGTATAAAAAATGATATTATTTGAAAGTTTAACAAATACAAGAAGAAACATCGTCCTTACATTAATAATTATATTATATATGTATAGAGAACGAAAATTCTTTCTCACGATAAGATACAATCTCAAAGTCCGAATAAGACCGCAATAAATAATACAATAATATGAAATTAAATGAAATGAAGTGAATTTTTTAATCGATCATAGTAAAAGAAATTTCATAATTATTTATTGTCGCGATTTCGTTCTTCTTTGCATTTTGTATATGTCGTGTACTTAATATTCAAATATTGAAAATATCATTATAAAAATTTATATAGTATAAAAAATATTATATAAATGAATAAAAAATATTATTCTGGTTGATTCTGCCAGTAGTTATATGCTTGTCTCAAAGATTAAGCCATGCATGTCTAAGTACAAACAAATTAAAAGTGAAACCGCAAAAGGCTCATTATATCAGTTATGGTTCCATAGATCGTTAACAGTTACTTGGATAACTGTGGTAATTCTAGAGCTAATACATGCAAAATAAACACGGACCTTTTGGTACGTGTGCTTTTATTAGGCTAAAACCAAGCGATCGTAAGATCGTTATATTGGTTGAACTCTAGATAACTTGCAGATCGTATGGTCACGTACCGACGACAGATCTTTCAAATGTCTGCCCTATCAACTTTTGATGGTAGTATCTAGGACTACCATGGTTGCAACGGGTAAGGAAGGCAGCAGGCGCGTAAATTACCCACTCCCAGTTCGGGGAAGTAGTGACGAAAAATAACAATACAGGACTCATATCCGAGGCCCTGTAATTGGAATGAGTACACTTTAAATCCTTTAACAAGGACCTATTGGAGGGCAAGTCTGGTGCCTGCAGCCGCGGTAATTCCAGCCCCAATAGCGTATATTAAAGTTGTTGCGGTTAAAACGTTCGTAGTTGAATTTGTGCTTCATACGGGTAGTACAGCTATAATTGTGGTATGTACATTACCTTATGTATGCAAGCGTATTACTGGCGGAGTTCTTATATGTAATTAATACAATGTATTTTTTATATATTCCTCCTATTTAAACCTGCTTCAGTGCTCTTCATCGAGTGTTGTTGTGGGCCGGTACAATTACTTTGAACAAATTAGAGTGCTTAAAGCAGGCTCCAAATGCCTGAATATTTTGTGCATGGAATAATGAAATAAGACCTCTGTTCTACTTTCATTGGTTTTTAGATCAAGAGGTAATGATTAATAGAAGCAGTTTGGGGGCATTAGTATTACTACGCGAGAGGTGAAATTCTTGGACCGTCGTAAGACTAACTTAAGCGAAAGCATTTGCCAAAGATGTTTTCATTAATCATTCATTAATTAACGAAAGTTAGAGGTTCGAAGGCGATCAGATACCGCCCTAGTTCTAACCATAAACGATGCCAGCTAGCAATTGGGTGTAGCTACTACTATGGCTCTCTCAGTCGCTTCCCGGGAAACCAAAGCTTTTGGGCTCCGGGGGAAGTATGGTTGCAAAGCTGAAAGGAATTGACGGAAGGGCACCACCAGGAGTGGAGCCTGTGGCTTAATTTGACTCAACACGGGAAAACTTACCAGGTCCGAATATAAGCGTGTAAGACAGATTGATAGCTCTTTCTCGAATCTATGGGTGGTAGTGCATGGCCATTCTTAGTTCGTGGAGTGATTTGTCTGGTTAATTCCGATAACGAACGAGACTCAAATATATTAAATAGATGCTTTCAGGATTATGGTGTTGAAGCTTATATAGCCTTCATTCATGAGTTCATCTAGAATGTGCAAGTGTTTGAATGTGTTTATATAAGTGGAGCCGTACCTGTTGGTTTGTCCCATTATAAGGACACTAGCTTCTTAAATGGACAAATTGCGTCTAGCAGTAACGAGATTGAGCAATAACAGGTCTGTGATGCCCTTAGATGTCCTGGGCTGCACGCGCGCTACAATGAAAGTATCAACGTGTATTTCCTAGACCGAGAGGTCCGGGTAAACCGCTGAACCACTTTCAAGCTTGGGATTGTGAACTGAAACTGTTCACATGAACTTGGAATTCCCAGTAAGTGTGAGTCATTAACTCGCATTGATTACGTCCCTGCCCTTTGTACACACCGCCCGTCGCTACTACCGATTGAATTATTTAGTGAGGTCTCCGGACGTGAACACTGTGACGCCTTGTGTTTCACGATTGTTTCGCAAAAGTTTATCGAACTTGATTATTTAGAGGAAGTAAAAGTCGTAACAAGGTTTCCGTAGGTGAACCTGCGGAAGGATCATTATTGTGTTCCTATCCGTAAATATTATAAAAAACAAACAAACAAACAAACAAAAAAAGAATAAAAAAGAAAAATTATTTTCTTTTTTTTCTTTTCATTCATTTATTTGAATGTTTTTCTTTTTTTTTCTTTTTTTTTTACGCCTTGTATTGTAGTATAATGAAAATTATATTGCATACATTGTATTTGAACGCAACAAACCTTTAAACATATATAGTTGTACTTATTATTTATGAAAATAATATAAATGATAAGTTAATTTGTTCTCGTTAACGTGTGTAATTAAATAAAATGTAATAAAAAAGGAATTACTGTTTTTGTTGGACTAAGACATACGCAACTTGTAAATGTTTGGGTTGAAAATTACAATTTATTGAAAGATGTTTTAAAATAATTTATATAATATACGAAAACGAAATGTAATATAATTGTTATTCTTTCAATAAATTAAAAACTCTTGACGTTAAATTAAAATAAACAAAAAATTATCACTCTAAGCGGTGGATCACTCGGCTCATGGGTCGATGAAGAACGCAGCTAACTGTGCGTCATCGTGTGAACTGCAGGACACATGAACATCGACATTTTGAACGCATATTGCAGTCCATGCTGTTATGTACTTTAATTAATTTTAAAGTGCTGCTTGGACTACATATGGTTGAGGGTTGTAAGACTATGCTAAATTAGTTGCTTATTCTTTTAGTCAATTAAAAGAATTTAAGCACATGGTATATTACTGGATTGTATTTTTCAATCCATAATATTAATAGCATAAAAAGAAATATAGAAAATATATTCTTGAACACCTCATATTTGAACGAAATTTTATAATAAATAAGAATCTTAGTATTCCCAAAAACAATAAAATTTCAATATTATTTCAAATAATATATACATTTAGAGGAACGTCTAGCATAAAATATTATTTTATTCTAGGATTGCCTTACATGTAAAAAAGCAAGAAAATAATATTGTTGTTATAATGAAGTAGTACGCGGGATGAAAAGATTGAATATTTATTATTAAGAAAATTATTGGTGTTAAGAAATAATTATGTATGTTTCTTTAAAATAGCAAAAAGCTAAAATATAAAATAAATATAAATATTTTTATACAACCTCAACTCATATGGGACTACCCCCTGAATTTAAGCATATTAATGAGGGGAGGAAAAGAAACTAACAAGGATTTTCTTAGTAGCGGCGAGCGAAAAGAAAATAGTTCAGCACTAAGTCACTTTGTCTATATGGCAAATGTGAGATGCAGTGTATTGAATATCTTAATATCTAGTAAGAGAAATTAACGATTTAAGTCCTTCTTAAATGAGGCCATTTACCCATAGAGGGTGCCAGGCCCGTATAACGTTAATGATTATAGAAAGATATTTCCAAAGAGTCGTGTTGCTTGATAGTGCAGCACTAAGTGGGTGGTAAACTCCATCTAAAACTAAATATAACCATGAGACCGATAGTAAACAAGTACCGCGAGGGAAAGTTGAAAAGAACTCTGAATAGAGAGTTAAATAGTACGTGAAACTGCTTAGAGGTTAAGCCCGATGAGCCTGAATATCCATTATGAAAAATTCATCATTATAACTGTGATATTTATAATATTATAGTAATAGTGTGCATTTTTTCATATAAGGACATTGTAATCTATTAACATAATTAAATATTTATCAAAAGATCATTGCTGTTAAGTTTATTCAAATTAATTTGCTTTTAGCTTATTAACATAGAATAAATACTGATGATTTGATAAAGTGTTGATAGATTTTACATATATAATGCTTAAATTCTTTTGAATTTTACAATAATATTATTAGCATTGATTTTAATATTAATTGTATGCATTTATATGATTAACAATGCGAAAGATTCAGGATACCTTCTGGACCCGTCTTGAAACACGGACCAAGGAGTCTAACATATGTGCAAGTCATTGGGTTATATTAAACCTAATGGCGAAATTAACTTAACTTTTATATAATGGGATTAATTTTTAGTGAAATATTTCACTATTAATTCAATCCCGGGGCGTTCCATATAGTTATGTATAATGATAATTTATTATTATTTATACCTCTAACTGGAGCGTACCTTGAGCATATACGCTGTGACCCGAAATATGGTGAACTATACTTGATCAGGTTGAAGTCAGGGGAAACCCTGATGGAAGACCGAAACAGTTCTGACGTGCAAATCGATTGTCAGAATTGAGTATAGGGGCGAAAGACCAATCGAACCATCTAGTAGCTGGTTCCCTCCGTAGTTTCCCTCAGGATAGCTGGTGCATTTAAATATTATGTAAAATAATCTTATCTGGTAAAGCGAATGATTAGAGGCCTTAGGGTCGAAACGGCCTTAACCTATTCTCAAACTTTAAATGGGTAAGAACCTCACCTTTCTTGATATGAAGGTTGAGGTTATGATATAATGTGCCCAGTGGGCCACTTTTGGTAAGCAGAACTGGCGCTGTGGGATGAACCAAACGTAATGTTACGGTGCCCAAATTAACAACTCATGCAGATACCATGAAAGGCGTTGGTTGCTTAAAACAGCAGGACGGTGGACATGGAAGTCGTAATCCGCTAAGGAGTGTGTAACAACTCACCTGCCGAAACAACTAGCCCTTAAAACGGATGGCTCTTAAGTTGTATACCTATACATTACCGCTAAAGTACATGATTTATAATACAATTTCGGTTGGATTATAAATTTTGAAACTTTAGTGAGTAGGAGGGTACAATGGTGTGCTTAGAAGTGTTTGGCGTAAGCCTGCATGGAGCCGCCATTGGTACAGATCTTGGTGGTAGTAGCAAATAATCGAATGAGACCTTGGAGGACTGAAGTGGAGAAGGGTTTCGTGTGAACAGTGGTTGATCACGAGTTAGTCGGTCCTAAGTTCAAGGCGAAAGCCGAAGATTTTCAAGTTTTAATGAATTGTTGAGAATATATTATGTTTTCTTCATAGTAATTAAACACTTGAATAATTTTGAACGAAAGGGAATACGGTTCCAATTCCGTAACCTGTTGAGTATCCGTTTGTTATTAAAAATGGGCCTTGTGCTCATCCTGGCAACAGAAACGACCATAAAGAAGCCGTCGAGAGGTATCGGAAGAGTTTTCTTTTCTGTTTTATAGTCGTACTACCATGGAAGTCTTTCGAAGAGAGATATGGTAGATGGACTAGAAGAGCATGACATTTACTGTTGTGTCGATATTTTCTCCTCGGACCTTGAAAATTTATGGTGGGGTTACGCAAACTTCTCAACAGGCCGTACCAATATCCGCAGCTGGTCTCCAAGGTGAAGAGTCTCTAGTCGATAGAATAATGTAGGGAAGTCGGCAAATTAGATCCGTAACTTCGGGATAAGGATTGGCTCTGAAGATTGAGATAGTCGGGCTTGATTGGGAAGCAATACCATGGTTTATGTACTCGTTCTGGGTAAATAGAGAATTTCGGTTCTTGTTCCCCGGATAGTGGTTACGTAGCCAATTGTGGAACTTTCTTGCTAAAATTTTATAAGAATTATATCGCAAGATATATATTCTTATTTAATTATAACGATTATCAATTAACAATCAATTCAGAACTGGCACGGACTTGGGGAATCCGACTGTCTAATTAAAACAAAGCATTGTGATGGCCCTAACGGGTGTTGACACAATGTGATTTCTGCCCAGTGCTCTGAATGTCAAAGTGAAGAAATTCAAGTAAGCGCGGGTAAACGGCGTAAGTAACTATGACTCTCTTAACGTAGCCAAATGCCTCGTCATCGTATTAGTGACGCCCATGAATGGATTAACGAGATTCCTACTGTCCCTATCTACTCATTCGTTAGTTGGCTTTCGACGCGGATAGACGTGCGTGCGCATTGTGATTTTTCTTGGTAAGTTTTTCTTTGCGATTTGTTGGTGGAATTTTTCGGTATTTCCTTTTGTGCGGACATTTGTTTACGCGGTGTGTGATAGGCACCGTTATTGCCCGGCGTGGGTAGCTAGTGTTGTTGTTGCTACGGTCGTGTGTGATTTTGTGCGACTGCACACTTTTGTGCATTCTTCGCATTTTTGTGCGCGCGTGGTAACGGGTTTCGGTACGGGCGAGTGTTTTTGTACAGTCGCGGTTGACTGTACGGCGTGTACTGGTAAGTATAACTTTGTTGTTTTCCTTAAGTAGCGTGGGAATCCACACGTTTGTTGTTGGTGGGCTGTCGCACAGTTTCAGTGGTTTACCGTGTTGTTGGTATTCCCACTGGCTGGATTGCCTACCGGTGAGTGCTGTGCTGAGCGCCTGGCGTTCAGTTGCACTTGTTTCGGGTTTGCTCGGACAGTTTTGCCCAAAGGGTGCCTGGGGCTGTCCCAGTGCTGAGGTCGCTGACTGTTGCGTCGACTGCGGTCGTAGCAGAGTGCTGTTAAGCCCACAGTGCGGTTGGTACAGTGCCACAGCGGTTGACTCGCGACCGTTACGGGGACATAGTTCCGTCCGGCGGTCTTTTTGAGTAGCCTTTTCAGGACTTTGGCTGGGTTGTGGGCTGTGCCCTCGCGAGAGCGCATTAACCGACTGCTTGGGTGGTGACTGCTACAGAGCGAGTATACGTGTGAGTCAGTGTCTTCAGTGCGTTCAGTTGCACGTGCCTGGAGAGCAGCTGTTTCGGGTTTTACCTGAGCAGGTAGCTTCTGCGCCAGTGTTCGCCGGCGTTACAGCCTGCCTAGGGGTAGGCCGATGGTGGGAATGGCTCCACCACGGAGGAGGAGGGTTAAGTCCCTTGCTGAAAGCCACGTGTCGGGCCCCATAACAGTGATGGCGGCGGAGGAGGGCGCGTTTGGGGTCGCCTCTGTTGATGAAATCAGAGGATGGTGGGAGTGAGAGCGGTAGCGGAATAGGTGGCACCGCTGAAAAAGCGGTTGCTCACCCCGCAGTTTCGGGTGCTTCCAAGCCGGCCGAGAGCGGCGGTAACAGCGGCACTGGGAAGGGCGTCGTGAAGAAGAGTGTCGCAAAAAAGAGCGTCGCGAAGGAGGGATCGACGAAAATCAGCTCGGCGAAGGAGGGGGGGGAAACGTGAGGGTGGAGTTAATGGGGGTGTGGTTGGGGGAGGCGCTATCAGCCATGTTGCTGCCATGAAGGCAGTGACGGCCGAGTTGAACGCCTTGGTGTTTGGGGCTAAGGACTTTGAGGTCACTACTGCGAAGGGGCTGATGGAGCTTGCCTCGAAGTACGAGGCACTCCTGATGACGGTAGTAACCGAGAATGCCCATCTTCGCGGTCAAGTTGACGCTCTCAGCGGGGGTGTGGGGGATATATTCCCCAACCGAAGAGGTCGGTTGTGGGTTTGGCTCCGGCTGAGTCGGTGCGTGCGCCTCCAGCACCTGTGTTGGAGGCGATTGCTCCGGCATTGCCGAAGCCCGTGGAGACGTGGTCGGTGGTGGTGTGCAGCAAGGCCCCGACGACTTCCTCTAAGGAAGTCATCAAAAAGGTGGTGAAAGAGGTGGGACCTTCCCTCGGAGAGCGAGTGCACGAGGTGAAGCCGATTAAGGGTGGTGGGGTGGTTATTCGCACCCCCTCTGTCTTAGAGAGGGAAAAGGTGGCGAATAATGCCAAATTCGGAGAGGTGGGATTGAATGTGACTGTGAACCGGAAGTTGGGTCCGCGGGTTGTGGTTCAGGGGGTTCACACCGAAATCTCCCATGATGACTTCATGGAGGAGCTCTTTCGGTTGAACCTCCAGGACGTCAGCCCTGAGGCACGAAAGTCAGATGTGCGGATGGTCAGTCGGCCCTGGAAGGAGGCCGCTGATGGTAGCACCAACGTTGTCCTTGAGGGTTCGGACAAATCAATGTCCGCCCTCTTGGAAGCGGGAAGGTGCTACATAAAGTGGTTTTCCTTCAGGGTTCGACCGGATACCCCTGTTGCTGGCTGCTTCCGGTGAATGGGTTTTGACCATAGAGTGGCTGAGTGTAGGGCCAAATCAGATGTCTGTAGGAGGTGCGGTCAGGAAGGCCACAGAGCTGCCGGTTGCGTCAATGCACCCCATTGTCGCAACTGTGCATTTAAGGGTAGGCCAGCTGGGCATCTTATGATGTCCGCTGTCTGCCCCATATACTGTGGTGTTGTTGAGCGCGCCCTCGCCAGACACTGATGGGGGGTATCTTTCAGCTAAATTGTCAGGGATCGTATGCCGTGATGTGTGAGTTGGGGGGTTGTATGCTTGAGGGTGGGTGCGGCATTGCCTTACTCCAGGAGCCCTACACCACCAATGGTGTGGTTCGGGGTTTACTGGGGTTTTCAGGGTCTTTACGGACCTTGGGGGTAATGCCGCATTTGTTGTGACGGATCCAAACTACGATTGCGTAGTGTTGGATTCGTCGCAACAGGGGTGTGTGTTTCAGTAGAGGGGGAGTTCGGTAGAATGATTGTCGCTAGTTTGTATTGCAAATTTAGCGAGCCCCTAGAGCCCTACCTGGGCTACATGGATAAGCTACTACTACTGGGGAGTAGTAGCCCATTTATCCTGGGGTTGGATGCAAATGCCTCGTCCTCGATGTGGTTTAGTAAGGTATCCAGACATTCGTCTGGATATCAAAGCCACATCCGAGGCGAGGTATTGAGTGAATGGGTGGTGGCTAAGAGCCTCCACATTTTGAATGAGCCGAGTGAATGGTTTACGTTTGAGGGGCCTAGGGGCATGAGTGATATTGACGTAACGTTAATGAATGAGGCAGCAAGGAGAGCGTTTGACGTCAGTTGGGAGATTAGGGGAGGGTGGGGATTGAGTGACCATAATTTGATACAAATTATGGTTTCTCCGAAATCCCCACCCTCGGCGTACGTGGGTCCATTGCGGCGATGGCGTACCTCTGGTACTGACTGGAACCAATATGGACAGAATGTAAGGGAAGCGGTATTGGAAATACCGCTTAGTGAGTTTGAGGAATTGGGGGTGGACGAGCAAATTGCTCGGCTGTATGAGTTGGTCTGGTGTGTTAATGATAGGGTTTTCAGGAAATATCAAAGTTCTAGGATTAGGAAATTTAAGTGGTGGACGAATGAGTTAACCTTGAAGAGGAGGACTGTCCGGCGGTTGAGACGAAAGTTTCAGCGTGCTCGGCGGTCCAATTCGGATAGGTTATCCCAGATCAGATATGATTTTAGTTGTGCGGTTAGAGAGTATAAGGATATGCTTGTGAAAATAAAAGAAGAGGAATGGAGGAGCTTTGTTGGGGAGAATAGGGACGACCCCTGGGGGCAGGTCTACAGGATCTGCAGGGGTCGTAAGAGGGAGGATATCACCTCTCTCCGCGTTGGAGACTCTGTGTTATCAACGTGGAGAGAGTGTGCGGAGGTTCTGTTAAGAGCGTTCTTTCCCAAGGCTGAGGTTCAGGCACCTCAAGCACAAGAGGTACCTGTTCCTCCACTAGAAGATGAGGAGTTGGGATACGCCTTTGGCCTGGTTAGGTCTAAACGGTCCCCAGGTTTTGATGGTTTGAACGGAGAGATGTGCAAAAGCTTGTGGAAGTTCATTCCGGAATACTTGGAGGCCATTTATAACAAATGCGTGTGGGAGGGATATTTTCCACGTGAGTGGAAAAGTGCCAGGGTCGTCCCTCTCCTGAAGTCCCCTGATAAGATCAGGAGTGATCCTCGTTCTTATCGGGGCATCAGCCTTCTTCCGGTGCTTGGAAAAGTACTGGAGAGGGTTATGGTGAAACGACTTCAGGAGCTAACGCGGGGTATGTGGTCGGATAGGCAGTATGGGTTCAGAAAAGGACGCAGTGTGGAAGATGCGTGGATGTATGTGCAGAATGTTGTTAGGGAGAATGTCAACAAGTATGTCCTAGGCATATTTGTTGACTTCAAGGGGGCATTCGATTATCTGATCTGGGATCGAGTGATAGAACGGTTAGAAGCCTCCATCGTTGGAATGAATGGGAGTGTGGAGATTGGAGTGGCTCGTGGCTGTCCGCAGGGATCCATATGTGGTCCATATATATGGAACCTCATGATGGACTCTCTGCTTGGGCAGCTCGAACCACTCTGTAAGTGTTGTGCGTATGCGGACGACCTTCTTCTCCTTGTTGAAGGTCGCTCAAGGCGTGAGTTGGATCGGGTGGGAGGACAATTTTTAGAAATTGTCCACAATCGGGTGATAAGTGTGGGTGTAGACATCTCGATGGACAAAACGGTGACAATGCTTTTAAAAGGCAGACTGTCACCGGGGCGTCCACCGGTTGTCCGAGTGATTGGGGTCGGCATCAGGTATGTGACGCAAGTCAAGTACCTGGGGTTGACCATGAGTGAAAGAATGTGTTTTACTCCACACTTGGTGAGTGTGAAGGTGCGACTGCAGGCGGTCGTAGGTAAGGTTATGCGCGTTTTACGGAGTGATTGGGCCTCGGACGTCGTGCTGTTCGCACCATATACCGCGGCTTGTTTGTGGCCTGTGCCACTTATGGAGCTGCTGTATGGTGGCGAACTACCACGACGGTCTTCGGTCGCCGAAGGCTCCTCTCCGTCCAGCGTTGCATGATGCTCGCCTGTCTGCCTGTATGTCGCACTGTTTCTACGGATGCGTTGCAGGTGTTACTAGGTGCGCCCCCTCTTGACCTGGTTGTCATACAGCGTGCTGTATCATTCAGGTTAAGAAGGGGTCTGAGTGTGTCATTGCTGCGGAATGATTTGATTTCCGATGATGATGTGGAGAGGGAGGGATATCTAGGGAGCAAGAGGCTTCTAGATGATAGGGTCAGGTGTAGGTGGCAAGACCGTTGGGACAGTAGTCTCAATGGTCGGGTGACTTATGAGTACATCCGGGACGTTAGGTATGTAGAAGGAAACCCAGACTTCAGATTTTGTCTAAGTCTGGGTTTCCTGCTTACGGGGCATGGGCCTCTTAATGCATTCTTGCATAAGAGGCACCTTGCAGATAGTCCAGAGTGTATGTGTGGGGCATGTGTTGAGAATTGGGAGCATGTTATAGCGGAATGCCCGATGTACTCAGACATTAGGGACCTTGGGGGTATGGGGATTAGTTGGACTGATGGACGGTTAGATGTTAGTGGTGTGATCTCCACTAGTCGGAATGCCGAACAGTTAGGGTCGTTTGAAAGATTTGCGCGGGTGTTGTTCAGGCGGCGAAGACAATTGGCTGAAGACCGGGGTTAGCTTCTGGTGTGAAAGGTGTATGAATTGGTTGAGAGAATGGGATTCAATCCATGGTCACCAGTCCAGAGCTGTATGGAAGCTCAACTGGTATTAGTTTCGGCTACGAGGTCTGACCGGAGACTTAATTCCGGTACCACGGGGAGCAGGAGCCCTTGGAGTTCGCTCCAACCTGCTCATGCGGACTGGCCCCTCGGGGAGTATCGTGGTGGTTGTGGTTCAATACCCAAATGCGGGGAGAGTGACTTTGGTCACTCAATGTGGAGTTGCATTGCAACCGGGTGCCGGACCCACAGTACGGCAGAGGTTTTAGATAGGCCTCGAACCCCACCAAGGTGGTTAGTGTGTCCATTCCACACGCCAATTGGTACCGAATAATGCGTAGCATTTTCGGGGCGCTGATCATCGCA
This sequence comes from Zeugodacus cucurbitae, assembly GCF_028554725.1. NCBI lineage: Eukaryota > Metazoa > Arthropoda > Insecta > Diptera > Tephritidae > Zeugodacus > Zeugodacus cucurbitae. Next base: position 1,880,694 of record NC_071672.1, on the reverse strand, counting down.
TTGATTTGATCCGCTGTGCTTTTGAGCACCGTGGAGTAAGGCCGTCGTCGGCAGGTACCCACGTTAATCCCACCGGACGTTTTCCCTATCTACTCATTCATTCGTTAGTTGGCTTTCGACGCGGATAGACGTGCGTGCGCATCGTGATTTTCTTGGTAACGGGTTTCGGTACGGGCGAGTGTTTTTGTACAGTCGCGGTTGACTGTACGGTGTGTACTGGTAAGTACAGCATTGTTGTTTTTAGAAGTAGCGTGGGTATTCACACGTTTGTTGTTGGTGGGCTGTCGCACAGTTTCAGTGGTTTACCGTGTCCCGGTGGGACGTATACCATAGCTGAGCTCAAACCGACCGGGGAGGTCGGCAGGTCGCGGATAGCCGGACGGCCTGTAGTAGCAGGTTAGTTGCGAAATAAGTTTAAGCGAATAAGCAATCCCCGACGATGAGCGACAGGAGCGGAGGAAGCGATTAAAAGTCAGCAAACCGAAGATGTTCCTGCGACAGTGGCGAACCGACACCACCTCTTAGAAATAGGTGTCCACCTCAAAACCTCAACATGCATATGCATGTTGAGTAGTACAAAAACCCAGGCGCGACGGACCCATAATGGGCGGCTTCCTGGTCAGCGTCTTTTCACCATGTTAGGTGCGGCTGATTTAACAATCTGACCGGTACACTGCGCGGCGCACTGGGAGTCCCTGGAAATCTTGACTGCGACGTCTCCGCTGGTGAGAATAAAAGGGTGATGTGAGCTTGCTCTGCCGAGGTGTTAGCCGCGCATTGTATCAGTAAACAGCCACTTCGGTCCTTGGTCAGGGAGTGTGTACTGGACGCAGGGGTAGTAGCCTGAGTTACTCCGGGCGAGCGCCGGTCCGTCCGTGTTTTGCTTGACTGGTAAAGCGTAGAACAGGCCTCAGGGAACTGGGGTAGGAGCAGTGTCTCCGAGGGTATACCCGTTCCTGTTATTTCGGCCCGCCCCCTACACACGATGCGCTGAATAAAACACGAAGTATGGAGAATGAATTGAGAACAAACAGCAGCAGTAATATATACGGTATAACGAGTAGTGGCACTCAGAGTCCAAGTGGTGGTAACAAGATGTCAGAAGTGGATCTGACCAGTAGAACGACTAGCACTAGTGGAGTTAGCACTGAAGCTGACCCCTTTAAACGTGCCTCAAGACTTGTGCGATCGCCTATAAAAGTGCTTTCGGTGGAAAAGCCTGCGAGAGCGAGATCTTCGCCACCTGCACTACAAGATAGCACGCCTACAACAGAATAGACGCAAACCGGTAATGACGTCATGTCAGAATTAGGGGAAACCATTAGGAAGTTGACAGAAGCAATGCGCCTGCCACAACGATCGATCAACGACCAAATCCGTGGCCTACTTAGCTCCGTGACGAAACTACACGCACGCGCTCAAAGGGAGCTTAACAAATCCATAGAGAGTAAGCGGAATGTCCCTCTTAGACTCACATCGGTGGATTTTACGCTGAAGAGACCCCGCGAGGAGGAGCCGCAGACTCGAAGGACGCCGCCTAAGAAAAAAGCAAGTCAAGGAGAAGTGCTAAAGATGGGCAAGGGGAGCAAAAAAAAGGAAGACAACTCCCCCGTAAATGGGAAGAAATGCACGGAAAAGGAAAATGGAAGGACGCAGGTCAAGCGCAAAATACAGACCAAGAAGGCATCCTATGACCCACGTCCGAGACCGGATGCAATAATTATCGCACGAGCTGGAAACATGTCATATAGCGATATACTCAAAGCTGTCAAAAAGGAAGATACCCTGCGAGAGCTCGGGGAGAATGTCTCCAGGATCAGGAAGACGGCAAAAGGCGCGATTCTGTTGGAAATGAAGAAGACGCAGATGTTGAATACGGGCCGATATCAAAACGAGATATGCAAGGTACTAGGAGACCAGGCGCTGATAAGAGCTTTAACCCATGAGATAGCGGTGGAATAATAGACGAAGTAACCACTAAGGATGACATAGTTGTGGCAATTAGATCGGAAATTAAGGAGTTGAGCTCCTTCGAGGAAAAGGCGATCAAAAACATCAGGAAGGCATATGCGGGCACGCAGACGGCGGTAATTAGCCTACCAGCAACGGACGCAAAACGACTTATTGACGCTCACAAGATTAAAATTGGATGGGTGGTCTGTAGAATAAGGGAAAAGCCAAATCTAAAAAAGTGTTTCAGGTGCCTAGAATATGGGCATCTGGCGAGGGCGTGTACCAGTGAAGATGACAGAAGCCAAAGTTGTGCGAGGTGTGGTGAAAAGGGGCACTTCGCAAAAGAATGTGACAAATCGCCATCATGTGCAGCATGCAAAAGCAAGGGACAAAAGGATACAGGTCACCGTATTGGAAGTTGGAGATTTCCCCTTTATCAAGCGGCGTGCAGAAACTCCAAATGAGAATTGTACAAATCAACCTTAATCACTGTGAAGCGGCCCAAGAACTATTGACTCAGACACTATATGAGAAAAAGGCAGATGTGGCATTAATATGTGAACAGTATAAGGACAGAAGTGCTGGTACCTGGATTTCGGACAAAGAGAGGAAAGCTGCCATATGGGTCTGTGGGGACAATGCCTTTCAAGACAAGCCGCTCCAAGGGAAATCCTTCTACACACGTGCGAAAGTTGGTGGAATATACTTATACAGTTGCTATATTCCCCCCAGTGTTCTGCAAAACGACTATGAAATAATACTTGACGAATTGGTCCATGACGCCCTAAATACTACGCCAAACGTGATAGCAGGCGATTTCAATGCATGGGCAATGGAGTGGGGTAGTAGTTGCACGAATAGGCGAGGTAATGCACTGCTCAAAGCATTCTCCGTGCTAGACGTAGTACTGTTCAATACCGGAGTAAGAAACACTTTCGAAAAGAATGGTCGAGGATCTATCATAGATATCACTTTCGCTAGCGGCACGTTAGTTAGAAGAACAAGTTGGAAGGGGTGCGATTTCTACACTCATAGTGATCATCATGCCATTATGGTAGAAATCGGTACGCGAACGCAATCACGCGCCAGTCTTAAGAAACCCCAAAAACGAGGATGGAAGATAGAAACGTTAGACGAAAAAATATTTGAATTAATGTTGGATGGGATTCCACGTACCGTGAGCGATTTAGATCGACAAGCTGAAATGCTTGTAAAGCACGTGATCAAAGCCTGTGACGCTGCCATGTGCAGGAAAAAATCAGTCACATCTCGAAAGTCCGAATACTGGTGGAACGAAGAGATTAGCGTGCTAAGAAGTGAATGCCATAAGTTGCGACGTCTCTCTCAAAGAAATCAAGGTAGGACAGATCACACAAGAATATGAGAATTGCTTAAGAACAAACGTAAAGAATTCAAGATGGCGATCAAAAGAAGCAAGTCCTCTAGCTTCAACCAACTGTGTGAGAAGGTGGACGAAAATCCGTGGGGTGACGCATATAAAATTGTCATGACGAAGGTCAGAGGGGGTAGAAGCCAAGCACCAACATGTCACACCCTCCTAGAAAAAGTGGTGAAAACTCTCTTCCCTAGGCAAGAGCTACAATCGCGTAGAAGGTTACCCGCAGTTGTGGAAGCCATGATAATCGATGAGAAAGAAATTATCGAGGTGGCGGAGAGATTCGGCAACGCAAAGGCGTCTGGACTTGATGGCATCCCGAACAAGGCACTCAAAATAGCCATCAATCAAAACAAAAGTGTGTTCACCGAGCTTTATGCGCGGTGCTTAAACGAAGGAGTTTTTCCAAAAGTGTGGAAAAAACAGCGCTTAGTCCTACTACAGAAGCCGAATAAACCGGCAGGTGAGCCGAGTGCGTATCGACCACTTTTCATGATCGACACCATGGGTAAAATACTGGAGAGGTTGATCTGCGCACGTCTGGAACGCCACCTAGAAGATGAGCCATCTGGTCTATCTGATAACCAATTCGGCTTCAGAAGACGTCGGTCCACCATAGACGCTGTAGGAAAAGTGACTGATATTGCGGCCAAATCCATATCGGGCACCAGATGGATGTTCGGTGAGAAAGAATATTGTGCGGTTGTCACACTTGACGTAAAAAATGCTTTCAACTCGGCATACTGGCCGAACATTATAAGCGCACTGGAGGCGAGAAATACACCGATGTATCTACTGCGAATAATTAGTAGATATCTGTCTGATAGGCTGCTATTGTACGATACCGATGTAGGTCCAAAAAAGTACGTGGTGACAGGTGGAGTACCGCAAGGCTCAGTATTGGGTCCGTTATTATGGAATGTGTTGTATGATGGTGTGTTACGCCTACCCCTGCCAAAAGGCGCCCAAATAATTGGCTATGCGGACGACATCGCCGTGACGATCGTTGCGAAGGAACTTTTCCACATTCAAAGCGTTTGCAATGAGACCACTGCAAAAATCAAAGATTGGCTCACCAGAACTAAACTACAGCTTGCTGGGGAAAAGACTGAAGCTGTTCTTATCACGAGCAGGAAAAAACTGGAAACGGTCACCCTAAATATTGATGGGTACAATGTTGTAACACAAAATGCACTGAGGTATCTCGGCGTTATGATCGATGCGAGGCTGAATTTCAAGGCACACATCGAGAAAGCATGTGGCAAAGCAGCTAAAGTGACAGCGGCCCTATCGAGAATCATGGCCAACATTGGCGGACCCAGCCATAGTAGGAGAACTCTACTAGCTAAAGTTTGCCAATCAGTACTGATGTACGCGGCTCCTATATGGGGGATGGCTTTACATCAAAAAACATGTGCCAACAAGGCAAAGACAGTTACTAGACTAAGCGCCATTAGAGTTGCCTGCGCGTTTAGAACGTTGTCACACGAAGCTGTTGGTATCATAGCTGGCCTTATTCCACCGGATATAATGGCTTCGGAGCTTAGCAGAGTCTATCGAAAGACAAAACTTGTGAATAGGCGCCTAACGGACGATGAGCGCAAAGAGGAGAGACAGGTGAGACTTAACGAGTGGCAAGCGCAATGGGATGCGGCAGAAAAAGGAAGATGGACCTATAGACTCATTAAGAACGTATCAACCTGGATTGGTAGGCTACATGGAGAGACAGACTTCTATCTGACCCAGTTCCTGTCTGGGCATGGCTGTTTCAGGCAGTACCTCCACAGGTTCGGCCACGACGACAATATTGAATGTTCCTTCTGCAGAAGTGCAGAAGAAAATGCAGAACATATATTTTTCTCCTGCTCGAGATATGTAAAGGAGAGAACCTCGATAGAGCAGATAATTAATGAAGTAATGACGCCTGATAATATAGTGAGTCACATGTTGCAATCGCAGCTGGTGTGGGCTAAAATGAAGGAGTGGACCGCTATAGCGATCCAAGAACTTAGGGTTAAAGAACGACAGCGCAGAAGTATAATACAAAGTGAATAACCCTGCGGGGAGTATCTGAAGTGGCATAGTGGCCCAGCTTGGTCCTGCGAAGTAGTGCTTAACGGCGGTCCCGCAGGTCCAATTATAAGCTATAGGAGCCGAAGTTCAGAGTTTAGTACGCAGGCATACTGTTTCGCAAGTCCAACATAGTTGGGCGTGGTCCCGAATGAGGTGTCTCTTTAGCAGACAGTATGAATCGTGCATACTGGTAACATACATTACCAGTATCTTTTGAAGATTCCCCCTTCGGAAACGTGTTGTAGGTATTCCTGCTGGCTGGATTGCCTACCAGTGAGTGCTGTGCTGAGCGCCTGGCGTTCAGTTGAACTTGTTTCGGGTCTGCTCGTACAGTTGTGCCCAAAGGGTGCCTGGGTGTCGCCTCTGTTGATGAAATCGGAGGATGGTGGGAGTGAGAGCGGTAGCGGAATAGGTGGCACCGCTGAAAAAGCGGTTGCTCACCCCGCACTTTCGGGTGCTTCTAAGCCGGCCGAGAGCGGCGGTAACAGCGGCACTGGGAAGGGCGTTACGGATAAGGGTGTCGCGGATAAGGGCGTCGTGAAAAAGGGTGTCGCAAAAAAGAGCGTCGCGAAGGAGGGATCGACGAAAGTCAGCTCGGGGAAGGAGGGAGGGAAACGTCAGGGCGGAGATAATGGGGCTGTGGTTGGGGGAGGCGCTATCAGCCATGTTGCTGCCATGAAGGCAGTGACGGCCGAGTTAAACGCCTTAGTGTTGGGGGCTAAAGACTTTGAGGTCACTACCGCGAAGGGGCTGATGGAGCTTGCCTCGAAGTACGAGGCGCTCCTGATGACGGTAGTAACCAAGAATGCCCATCTTCGCGGTCAGGTTGACGCTCTCAGGGGGGGATGTGGGGGATATATTCCCCAACCGAAGAGGTCGGTTGTGGGTTTGGCTCCGGCTGAGTCGGTGCGTGCGCCTTCAGCACCTGTGTTGGAGGCGATTGCTCCGGCATTGCCGAAGCCCGTGGAGACGTGGTCGGTGGTGGTGCGCAGCAAGGCCCCGACGACTTCCTCTAAGGAAGTCATCAAAAAGGTGGTGAACGAGGTGGGACCTTCCCTCGGAGTGCGAGTGCACGAGGTGAAGCCGATTAAGGGTGGTGGGGTGGTTATTCGCACCCCCTCTGTCTTAGAGAGGGAAAAGGTGGCGAATAATGACAAATTCGGAGAGGTGGGATTGAATGTGACTGTGAACCGGAAGTTGGGTCCGCGGGTTGTGGTTCAGGGGGTTCACACCGAAATCTCCCATGATGACTTCATGGAGGAGCTCTTTCGGTTGAACCTCCAGGACGTCAGCCCTGAGGCACGAAAGTCAGATGTGCGGATGATCAGTCGGCCCTGGAAGATGGCCGCTGATGGTAGCACCAACGTTGTCCTTGAGGGTTCGGACAAATCAATGTCCGCCCTTTTGGAAGCGGGAAGGTGCTACATAAAGTGGTTTTCCTTCAGGGTTCGACCGGATACCCCTGTTGCTGGCTGCTTCCGGTGTATGGGTTTTGACCATAGAGTGGCTGAGTGTAGGGCCAAATCAGATGTCTGTAGGAGTTGCGGTCAAGAAGGACATAGAGCTACCGGTTGCGTCAATGCACCCCATTGTCGCAACTGTGCATTTAAGGTTAGGCCAGCTGGGCATCTTATGATGTCCGCTGTCTGCCCGATATACCCTCCATCAGCTAAATTGTCAGGGATCGTATGCCGTGATGTGTGAGTTGGGGGGTTGTATGCTTGAGGGTGAGTGCGGCATTGCCTTACTCCAGGAGCCCTACACCACCAATGGTGTGCTTCGGGTTCTTCCGGGAGTTTTCAGGGTCTTTACGGACCTTAGGGGTAATGCCGCAATTGTTGTGACTGATCCAAACTACGATTGCGTAGTGTTGGATTCGTCGCAACAGGGGGTGTGTGTTTCAGTAGAGGGGGAGTTCGGTAGAATGATTGTCGCTAGTTTGTATTGCAAATTTAGCGAGCCCCGGCGATGGCGTACCTCTGGTACTGACTGGAACCAATATGGACAGAATGTAAGGGAAGCGGTATTGGAAATACCGCTTAGTGAGTTTGAGGAACTGGGACGAGCAAATTGCTCGGCTGTATGAGTTGGTCTGGTGTGTTAATGATATGGTTTTCAGGAAGTATGAAAGTTCTAGGATTAGGAAAATTAGGTGGTGGACGAATGAGTTAACCTTGAAGAGGAGGACTGTCCGGCGGTTGAGACGAAAGTTCCAGCGTGCTCGGCGGTCCAATTCGGATAGGTTATCCCAGATCAGATATGATTTTAGTTGTGCGGTTAGAGAGTATAAGGATATGCTTGTGAGAATAAAAGAAGAGGAATGGAGGAGCTTTGTTGGGGAGAATAGGGACGACCCCTGGGGCAGGTCTACAGGATCTGCAGGGGTCGTAAGAGGGAGGATATCACCTCTCTCCGCGTTGGTGACTCTGTGTTATCAACGTGGAGAGAGTGTGCGGAGGTTCTGTTAGGAGCGTTCTTTCCCAGGGCTGAGGTTCAGGCACCTCAAGCACAAGAGGTACCTGTTCCACCACTAGAAGATGAGGATTTGGGATACGCCTTTGGCCTGGTTAGGTCTACACGGTCCCCAGGTTTTGATGGTTTGAACGGGGAGATGTGCAAAAGCTTGTGGAAGTTCATTCCGGAATACTTGGAGGCCATTTATAACAAGTGCGTGTGGGAGGGATATTTTCCACGTGAGTGGAAAAGTGCCAGGGTCGTCCCTCTCCTGAAGTCCCCTGATAAGATCGGGAGTGATCCTCGTTCTTATCGGGG